>NC_073361.2:26730000-26920000 GCF_027580225.2 Misgurnus anguillicaudatus | reverse complement strand
GCATGCCAGACTGGACAAATAGGCTAAGTCTGAACAGAAATTTTATTGGTCAATTGATTATTCAAAATATTTTCACATGAATGTGTTAACTAATTAGTCGGCAGATTAATATCAATTTGACCGATTAAATTTATCGGAAGGTTAATTTAAATTTAATTGGTCGAATTGAAAAGGCAGATTATAAAAATTTAATCGGTCGAATTTAGGGATGATCATATTGACCGGTTAACCAAAGGTAAGAATTTATGATCGATTAATATTATAAATAAAAACAAAAAAACAAAAACAAATCGTTAACGCACAGTGCATGTCGATACATGGCTACAGATATTTCGCCACTTTTTATTCTTAATTTATAAATGATGTAAATTATTGCTGCCATGACGGTCAGGTAAAGTAATAAATGGAAGCTGTACAGAGATGGGCATTTGTGCGCAAGATGAAGCGGTCCGTTTCCGTCTTGTCCACGTCCTGACAGAACTTCGCTAATGGCCTTTATCCTAGACCCTGATCGTAAACATCTCTCTTTTTGCAAAAACAGAGAAAAAAGATGCAAACTTTTTGAAATATGTGCTGCTTTAGAAATGGCCACTGTGGTAGATAAAAAGAGACGATCCGCCCTCTTTTGATATTAATCCTTCAGGGCTCCAGACTAACTTTTTCACTAGCAGCACAGTGGCCCCCAACTGAAAATTTTAGGGGCGCTACCAGAAAATTTAGGGGCACACAGCGTGAATCAACATGGTAACCAAATAATCACATTTTTACTCATTTCCACTGTATTACAAATAAATACTTTGATGATAGATGCAGAAAGTACAATGTGCTGTTGCAAATTCAGTGTCACATCACAAAAAAGCTCAAATTTACTGGTCGGACATGTGCGACTGGATGTAAAATTTAGTGGCACACTCTCAAATTTTGGTGGCAAAATGTGGAGCCCTGTCCTCTGAAATGAAATAAAATCTCTGTATTGTTTTACAAAGTCAACTGTTTTTTTTCTTGATGGCAATTTAATATAAAATCTTCAGGGGTGCAAACTTGTCACCTTTCGGCGAAATTTGCCGTTTTTATCCAAAATAGGTAATTCTTGTGATTCGTCTATATTCGATGAGTTTCTGAAAATGAGGGGTGAGGGGGGGTTAGTCACCTTATTTGCTGCCAAAGTTTAAGCAGTCTGTGCAGATTGAGAGCACAACCTTAACTCATAGTATTTTCTCATGCCACGTTAAGCATCCACATCATGTTGCTGTGCGCGTGGTCACAAAAACGTAAAATTTTATACACGTATTTATGCACAGCGGTTTTAAATTAAGTGATTTTGAGCCGTTGAAACTCAAAGAACAGTGCTATATGCACACACTGTTTCTATTTGAGAATTCTTTCTTTAATAAGATTTGTACATCGAATTGTACACGAGTTTGATTGGAGTTGCTCGTTCAGGGTTCATATTCATACTGTATTAGAGCTATGACTGGGAACAGAACAAACCCTGAATTATTTGTTTATGTGCACTGAATATGAAATACACTTTAAAAAAGTTTTTTTTATTTGTTCACATTAGTAAATGCATTTGGAACTAAAAATGAACGATATATAATGCTTGTGTCTTTGTCACCTTTTTCACCCCTGATGAATTTGCACCCCTGATCAGTTAACGGCAAATGTTCGGTTAACAAGCTGTGGTTGTCGGTCGGGAAAATTAACTAAAATGAACTCTAGTCGAATTGGTTAGCAGATTATGTCAATTTAAATGTCGGCTAAATTGGTCAACTGATTAATCAAAATTTACCAGGCAAACATTACGTTGCAGAATTTTAACTATAGATGTCCCGATCTGGCTCAATTAATTTTGTATTTCGGCTTATACTGGGTCCCGATCCGATACTTGTATCTATTGCTATAGGTGCACAAAATACAAACAAAACCCATATACTTTTTGTCTTTTTTAATGTATTTATTATTATTTAACAACAAGTTTATTGCAGCACAATAGTAAAACTAGTAAAGTGTCCTAAACACTTGAACATCAAGTAAAACCTGAAAAACAAACTTGAATGTCAAGACAGTCTTTTACCAAGGAAGTTTAGTGCTTTCGATGTAGGTAAAAAGTTAGATACGAGTAAACGCTTTTTTCCCCACAGGTGTTTCAGTTTTAAGGTGTATCAATTCTGTGATATTAGATGCAACCCTATTGCTATAACACCTTGTGAAATTCCCACGTCGCTTGCACACATTAAAATTGTCTGTCGCAGTATTTTCATGTTTACACAATGCAGACGTTTTAACAGCATATTTTTACGATTACGAAACCTGTCTGACAGCTGATGTAAACAAGTTCCTTTGGAAAAAATTGTCTGCTAAATGTACATTTTTAACACTTTTGACAAAGCATATATGGTTTTAAACTGACATGGACATGCTGCACACGGCAGAAAACCTGTTAGAATTTGCACATGTTGGTCGCTGTGAAGTTCACAGCTGTGGCCACACATTGCTACTTGACCTCTATAGATATCTGGCATTCACATATGTACGGTACTCTAAATACACCACACCGGTCCTGCTCTGATTGGCTGAGCATGTGTATGGTGAAGCCTATGGCTACATAAAGAACATCTAAATATAGTGATGCCATATTATATGCTCCTGTCACCCCATGAGGAGATGTACTAATGTTAAAGTCTAGTCAATGCAGTCCCACGTGTTGCTGTCTGTTAATGTACATCTCCGCTGGAAGGCCATTGCTGTGATGTCAAAAGATATGCAGATCCGAAAATTTGGTTTGCCACTGGAGGTTGTAGTTGAGACTATAATGTTCCTGTTTGCTCATACGATGTTTACATGGGTTAGAACATTGGAATCTTGAGTATATAGTGGCAGCACTGTTGGGTGCACCAGGGTTAAAAAAAGTGCACTAAAATACAATACATACATATACTATTTTTTCATGTGCAAATGTTTTACGTAATATACTAAAAATAGTATTTAGTACTTCTTAATGTAAACGTAAGAACATCTAACTTTGGGTTCACACCAGATGCAAGTTCAACGATTTGCGCGAGTAGATTACATACAAAGTCAATATAAAGATGCGATCAGACGCGTCCTCACGTGGGGGCGATGCGAATGATGTGATATGCGTGGCGCGTTTGCCACGAAAACATGCACTATTCGCCTCAAAAGTGTCTTCGACCAAGTTGAAAATATTCAACTCGAGCAAAAAATTCGCATGACACAAAGTTAAATTCCGCAAGTAATCTAGAGCAAGTAACGCGATGCCCCGCGTTTGGTGTTTAGGAACATCAGTGTACTCAACTTTTTTGTTTAAATTGACTTTTAGTGTATTGAAGTATTAGTAGTATTTAGTATATTTTTTCAAGTGCACTACATTTATACTGAAGTAAAACTATACTTTGAATTAGTACATATGCAGTGTGTAACTTTTACACATTTAAGCATAAAAATAACAATGTACTACAATTGGACCTGCTGGTATTTAAGTGTATACTTAGTACATTTAAGTAGGGCTGCAACAAGGAATAATCGAATATTTAATAATTTTCTGTAATATTCGATAATTAAAAGTGTTTAACGAATGCCATTATTGATTACTTTGGTCTGCTGCGTCACTTGCCCCCTCCACATTGCAACAGTAGGAGCTACGCAGAGGCGCATCCCCACCATGCGGTGCAAGGTACTCGTTTACTACAGCAAGCAACATAGAGCCAAAAGCGAGAAAGCGAGATGATTGACCGGACGATAGCGGAGGCAAAAGCGCATTTAAAAAAAATAAGTGACTTTGTTTTTGTTATGAACAGATTCATCTAACTTATAATTGCGCAGCTTGAGCTTTTGCAGGCGGCCGGCACGTGACGTCTAGGGTGGCCATTCGTGCCAGTTCCGCCAGACACGTCCCGAACATGTTTTCGGGTTCGTTCTCCGGAAGTCGCGTTGCTCGACCGCATACGTCATCGAGGTTCTCACGTTTCAGTTAAAATACATTAGAAAATTAAGATTTATTTCTTTTAAGACATACAAATTGTAGTTTCATTCTTACCTTGAAATGTAACGGTTGCTTTTCTGAAATTAAACCCGAAATATTAAACCTTGATGAAGTATGCGGTCGACCAACGCGACTTCCGCAGAACGAACCCGAAAACATGTTCGGGACGTGTCCGGCGGAACTGGCACGAATGGCCACCCTAGTGACGTCACAGACCAAATTAATCGATAATGAGTTTTGTCGAACACTATTTTTAAGGTCGATCAGATGGAAATTTCGATCGTATTGAAAGGGGTGATGTAGTCCGATCTGTGATCCAATCATCAGGAGAAAAATATACATGTAAACGCGCAAATTGTAGTATTTTCTCAATCGGATGCAAAAATACCTTGTGCACATGTGCAGAAGAATTGTGCTTTAGTTCACGATTTTTTATTTACCTCTATGTATCATATGTAAACATAGCCAATGTCGTTCGGTTTTTTTACGAGACAAAAAATTAGACGAAAGAAGAATCTGATTTTCAGACTTTTTAGGAAAACATTAATATGACCTCAAAGCTAAAAGACATGAATCACAAATTGTAACTTTATGCCCTATTTACAGTTGATTGAATCTGTCTTTATTCATTGACTAAATATGTGCTCTGGGTTTATTTTTCTCTTTTTTTGTACACTTACAGCCTCGGGTAAGAAACCTTCATGTTTTCCATTAGCGGATATGGCCTGACGTTTACACAAAACCAGTTCAGTGGTGAATAACATCAACAAGCAGCACACAGATGCCCCATTTTCCATTTATATTTGCAGAGGTAGTTAAGAAAGATAAGTTAAGAAGTTAAATTAAGGGCTGGTTTCTCACATGAACAACAGAGTTCAATATATCAGAGCAATAGGCCTTTTACATATTCTGCCTTCAGGATCTATTGGTAAACAGCTTGGCTTTTAAAAAATAGTTGGAGTTGTTTAAGACAAATTCTACGAATCGACTAAAGAAGTCTTGATCAGACTGAACCCTCATTTTGCCTTGTCCAAGAATTTGTAAAAGTGACAAAAAAATGCATTGACAGTTACACACTTATAGTGGACGTGTACAGACGTGTGAGGAGTGAAAATAGTTTTCTGCAAATTTGCCGACATGCATCATTTCACTTAAGTTGTCGTACTTGAGCGCTGTAAAGCTCTGACTTCAGAAATGATTTAGCTGACCTTGTGAATATTAACCCAGTGTCATGTTCTCCAATGAAGACTTATGCACGGCGGGAAGTAAGAACACAAAGAATAGGAAGTGGTAAAATAAGTGAGAATCTAAAATAGCAATAAAAGTCTGCGTGGCTGCTGCTCTATGAGTCTTTGTACCTGACAGACCCAAAGGTTTATCATTATGGATCACTGCTTCTTAACTATGTGCTTCAAAGCAGACGGAGTTGTTCATCCGGTGCACAATGAGATGGGCATCTACTGAACTATTGAAACTGTTGAACTGAGAATTCACTTTCAAGAGGAGTTTGGTGCTTAGATTCAAGCCTAGTATTATATGGACATATGTTTAGCATATAGTATGTTATAACACGGGTCTGTTGAATGCCTTACATTCCTTACTGAATGCCTTACTGTTGAATGAAACATTGGTTGAGAAATGTTTCATGGGTATGCATTAATTTTGAATAAACGCACATCTGACCTGACAAATTATTAAAATAACCACCAATTCAATTTTATTTATATAGCGCTTTTCACAATTGGTAATTGTTTCAAAGCAGCTTTACATTAATAAAAGCAGGAGAAAACACAGAAAAATGCTAAGTTAAGCCAATGTCGGCTGACTCCCCGGGGTTGAAAAACCCCCAAGAGAGAAAAACCTCCTGACTTTTTTAGCCTGGGAGAAACAAAAAGTAGGGCCCTATAAAATCCGTTTTATTTTTTCCCAAATTCCGTTTTATTTTTTCCCAAATTCCGTTTTCTCCGTTTTAATTTTTGCAAATTCCGTTTTATTCATTTTAATTTTTGGCAATTATATTTTTTACCCTTTACTTTTATTTTAGTCATAAAAAGAGTGTGCCTTTAATGTTAATGATTAAAATGTAAATGATTTGGGGGGGAAACTGGATAACAGGCTTACTTAATGACTATAAAAGATGCATTTACACACGCACATACACACGCGCTCGCGCGCACACACACAACTCAATTCAATGCATTGTTTAATGCAGGAGGCTACAACAAGGTGTCAAAGCAGTGGTGCCTTCAGAAGTGCCTTTAACACATCAATCCAGCGGAACGCGATTCATATTTTATACACAATCGCTTGAAATGCATATAACTTAACATACACAGGATAGTGATCTGACTTAGGACAGCATGAGCACGTAACTCTTTGCACGTGCGAGCGAAAGAGAGACAGAGAGCGGCACCATGATGCAGATGATTATATTTTAAATGCGAGGGATAGTTAGTTTGCCTCAGCTCGCTTGAAATGCATAAAACTGAACAAATGCATAAGGATTTGTGTTCGCACTTCGGACAGATGCGTGAGCGCGTGCACGTGAGAGAGGTACAGTGAGACAGACGTGGATGAGAGAGTGCATGTATCTTTGCGCTCACCGTGAACAGAGTGTTGACAAAACTTCCTAAATAACAGTTCTCCGGTCACATAAAAGTCATGTGAGACCTGCTTGGAACTAAGTGCTTGGCATCGAATTTCTTAATTTTTTTGCTGACGAAAGCAGGGTCGTGGAGAGCCGCTTCGCCATGGTTTCAGTGTTTTGGAGGGGGTCTGAAACGACGGGAGGGGGCGTGTCACCCAGATTTACTTCCCCCGGTCTGCATTTCCCCTAGACATACGTTCGGCTCCCACACAAAAACATAATTTTATTCAAAATATGTAAAATTCCGCAAAATTCCGCGTTAATACTAGATTCCGTGTTAATTAGCCAATTCCGCGATTCCGTGATCGCGGAAATTATAGGGCCCTAAAAAAGTCCTAGGAGGGAAAAAAAACCTTAAGAGATATATAGACCGACTGTGTGTTCGCATGTAATGCAAGTGTCACCCAGTGTTGTGTTTTAATATCTGCTCGGTTCCAGACAGGCTAGCTATTGCGGCATTAGTATATTACCCAGACGAGTTATGTAAATGCTTTGTTCCGTACAGGTTGACTATTGCGAGATAAGTACATTTACTAGACAAATTATGTGAATGCTTTGTTAAAGAGAAAAGTCTTAAGTTTAGATTTAAAGTGATCGACTGTGTCTGTTCTCGGACATCAGTTGGAAATCATTCCAGAGCTTAGGGGCTAAGTCGTTAAGGATCTACCACCTTTAGACACTTTTGATATTCTAGGGATAGTTAATAGAGACCAGAATTTTGCGACCGCAGTGTACATGATGGATTGTATTCTGATATTAATTCTCTATCAGCAATGTTTGTGGTAACTGTGGAATAGGGCTGCATAATTAATCAAGATTACAAATACGGGTGAAACAATTATGTAATTACCAAAAGTCTCAATTACAGCTGTCCATTTGTGCTCATTCTGTGTGTTTTGCCAGTGTGTAAATCAAATGCAGTGGTGAAGCAGAGATTTTAAAATTGATAAGTTGACTTGTCCTATATACATTAGTTTTTGGATTTTTTTACTAACAACATAACTCCCATAATTATTTGTGATTTACATTTAAGGCTGTCACAATGATTAAATAAGCATCTAATCATGATTGTTTGACCTCATCGCAATGATTTCAGATCACCGCAATGATTGCATATCTCTCTAAAAAACACAAGGGGGAGCTGCAGCGCCTGTATAAACGAGACCGTATCAGATGGTGCTTCTTAAGTGACAGTATAACGCGATACATTGCAAAGCCATTCAATACAGTGGATAAACAGCATTTAAAGAAATGCTGCAAAACTTTGATGAGCAGTATGAACTGCAATTCCAAATTTAGGGAAGTATTTTTACAGATCTGTAAGGAATAGAATTTTTCCAGCCACTACAAGTGGTCCAGTAGGACCAGTACTAATATGACCTTAGTAGAATAATATTGGCTACTATTTAAGGCCTGTTCTGGTATAGTCAGTTTATTTTGATTGCATTTTTATTTTAAGTTATTTTTCAGACACTTTATTGTGTTTATTTCTTATGAAGAATTTTCTGTCGAGAATTAAATGTCAAAACTCTGAAACAGGCAATTTTTTAGACTATTAACCGGCAGCCAAAGTTCATAATCGTGACAGCCCTATTTACATATAGGGGAAGCTTCTGCACCTTCCAAAAGAAACATCACACTAAAAAAGCTCAATGTTTTGCAACAGTACTAGTGTGTGATGCGTCTCAAATGTTAGATCGACTGCCAGCAAGCTCTTGCATCACGCTTGGCTGCATTAATCGGGGTCAAGCTTTTGATTGAAGCTTTAAAAGCAGAGGCATATATCGTGTCAGAGAGAGCCGGAGCCGTATTTCACTTCCGACTTTACTTTTACAAGCGTGAGATAAAAGCATGAGCTTTAAGGCACCACGTTTACTTTTCGCTAATGTATATGGTGGATATGCCAAAGTGCAGGTGGGTTAAACATTGACTATGCTTTTCTACTGAGTTTCTTTGAGTAACGTTCAGTGTGTGATCTTACCAATGCCTTCTTTTTAATCCACAACTGTCTTTTTTTGTAGCGGGGTCGGGTGGCCATGGACCCCTTCAGCCAGCTGATCTTGCTCATCTCCGTGGTGAGCTTTTGCACCTTCCAGTGGCTCTTTCACAGCGTGAGTCCATGGGCGTCATCCAGAATCAGCCCCGGCTTCCTCAAACTCACCCACAAACAGAAGATCGAGTGGAACTCAAGGTAGAGAAGCCCAACTTCATCTGTTTTTGTGTAAATGGTTTATTTTTACATTAACATTTATGATAGAAGCAAAATGCAAATATGAAAACCCAAACTACTCATGGGAGAACCACAGACTCGTAATGTTTGTGTATGCAGAAGTTGGGTTGTTTAAGTGATCATTTGCTTATCTTTACTGGTCTGGAAGGATGCCACCGCCAGCTGGTTAAAATCTTCAGACTGCATGTCCACACTGTTTGGTTTAATGACAGCAGTGGCTGTATTTTAATAGTTTTTTTTCTTCTTTAAATCATTGGCTTATGTGTTTCTGCAGGACCGTGTCCACACTCCACGCCCTGCTGGTTGGCCTCTTCTGCCTCTATATCTTGTTCTTCGATGAGGCTGTCAATCAAGACCCCGTATGGTGAGCGCTCGGCCTTTGTGATCGAACCGTCACGTTGCATGAAGGGCATGATGGGAAACACTGCTCTGTACAGATGTGACAATATGATCCTGATTCCAGTGCATTTCTCATCTTTATCACAACAGGGGAGATCCAACTCTGGTGAAGATAAATGTCAGCATTACTACAGGCTACCTCATATCTGGTGAGACTTATTGCAACTACCGTATCCGGTGTTTGGAGTTGCTTGATTTATATTGCACAGTATTGGTATTGTAATACTGAGAATTTTGTGTTTTTTGAAGATCTGCAAGGATTTGTTCCTTCAGGTTTCAAGCTAAATCTCTTGGGGCTAAAATGCATGTTAGAGCTGCCTTAAAGGAATATTCAATTTTCTTAAAAGAAAAATCCAGATAATTTACTCACCACCATGTCATCCAAAATGTTGATGTCTTTCTTTGTTCAGTCGAGAAGAAATTATGTTTTTTGAGGAAAACATTGCAGGATTATTCTCATTTTAATGGACTTTAATAGAGCCCAACATTTAATACTTAACTCAACACTTAACAGTTTTTTTCAACGGAGTTTTAAAGGACTATAAACGATCCCAAACGAGGCATAAGGATCTTATCTAGCGAAACGATTGTCATTTTTGACAAGAAAAATAAAAAATATCCACTTTTAAACCACAACTTCTCGTCTAGATCCGGTAGAGATGCGCCGGCGGGACCCCACGCAATACGTCATGACGTCAAGAGGTCACAGATGACGAACGGGAAACTCCGCCCCAGTGTTTACAAGTGGTTGAAAGAGGACCCTTCCTACGTTGTTGTATGTCAACTGATACTAATTAATGTCTTTGTGGCAGTTTATTGTTTACAATGGTCCGCAAATTTGCGTTTTATATATGTAACACGTGACCTCCCTACGTCACTACGCATTTACGTTAGGTCGCGCTGGACCGGATCTAGATGAGAAGTTGTGGTTTAACTCTTTCACCGCCAGCATTTTTCATGATTTTCACAAAAGTTTAATGCCTTCCAGAAAATGCTCCTTTTCAAATATAAACATACAATATATGAAATAAAAAAAACAGACCCTCTGCTTTCAAACAAAAAATCCTTTTCATCCTACCTTCATGTGTTCTCTTTTATCACCTCTCAAATATGTGTAGATTTCATCAAAAACACCACATTTTGAGCAAAAAGCTGAGATAATTCCATTTTTGTGAAGGACTTTTGATAGAGATCAGATGCAGAGCGATCTTTAAAACATACACGGACATACAGTTGTTTGCCCTAGGGCAGTGTTTCTCAAACTTTTTCAGCCCAAGGACCACTTTATCTTCCAATTTTTTTTCTGAGGACCACCTAACAAAATCTCACTCTAACACGCTCCCAAAAAACAACATAATAGGAAGGATAAGCTAAATTTAAGTTTAATATGCAACTGTTTTAAGTCAAAAACTAATTTTTTAACACAAATGCAATGCTATGTTCAGAAATTATTAAATGAATTTTATTTCATTTGAAAAAGTAAATGTGAAATGAGTTGCAGCTTAATATGAACAACAAACTGCACATGTGAAAAAAACTGCAATTAAACATACTGTAACAGCCTAGGTTCCACTGGCTGTCATTCCAAAGAGCCAAGAGCTGAGGTGGTGGGTATATGAAGTCTATGGTTGTAACTATGGTAACAATAAAATGCTGAAAAAAAGTTCCCCTTAATGTCCAAAATCACTGAAATTACAGGGATTTTACACATGAAACAAAAATTAGTACAATAATAACTAATAGATATGTGGATTTTAGCTGCTTTCAGTTGACGCTTGATCTTTTCTTTTGACTCCTCTTTGGTTTAGCCACCGATCCATTTTTACGTTATTAAAACAGAATGGCAAGAACTGATATCACAGTTTCACAAGTGCATTAAAAATCTACTTAAATAAGTGACGATTGTATAAACACTTGCCTAGTTTAGGTCATCTTTTGGCGGGGGCGGACCACACTTTGAGAATTACTGCCCTAGGGCAATACTTCCGGTTTTTATAAGTTGCGGAATAGCGCCACCTGGTGGATAATAGCGGTATTGCAAATTGACGAGATAACTCGTCAATGGCGGGGAAATAGTTAACAGTGGATATTTTTTATTTTTCTTATCAAAAATGACAATCGTTTCGTTAGTTGTATACACTAACTAAAGTTTAAAAAATGGGATCAGGAAGAACCTGACCTTTAAGAGTAATGGTTATTTGAATAATGGGATGAGCCTTGTCTTGTATCTCATGCAAATGACATGTAAAAACAACTGCCATTTTATGGAAAGCTCAGATTTTAGCTTATAAAAAGATTCTGCCATGCTTTTTAAATTCATTTGGCAGTGTTTTGTGTACACTAAAGGTTGGAGGATTTCAAACTTGCAAATGATTTCCCTTGAAGAAGTTCTGACACCTTTTCTTTGTCTGTTTTTTCCAGATCTGCTGCTTATATTTTACTATTGGCGAGCTATTGGAGACAAGTTTTTTGTAATCCACCACCTGGCAGCATTGTATGCTTGCTACTATGTACTGGTGAGTTCTCTGTTGTCCCATAACAGAGCATGCAGGCAAGACGGGAAAGAGACGGCCAAGAGTGAACAGTGGAAGCTGTGAGGTGTGTAGCTGGTGCTGAACGCTTTTCTGCGTCTCACTAAATCGAGTTACGAACTGAAAATTGATTTTTAGCAAACTTTGTCCCATTTGCGTATTGATAGTGAGCTATTCACTTAAGTCAAGTTGTGACGTAAGGAGTACCATTGCTGCGTTCATGCCGTAACGTAACTACCATTATTTCAAGATGACAACACGTGATGCTTGACTCATAGCCGTTTACGTCCTTGGACTGGGAATTATGCATTTCTATAGCAAAAGTAACAATGGAACCGCATGAAAGAAAATACATAAATAACATTCTTAAAGTTTTCTATTTAATGCTTCTGCTAAATATTGCATAACACAGAAAGTGCGTCAGGTAACAGCAATAATATACTGGAAGTCTCGTAATTACTAGCTGTACGAGGACGTAGACAGTTTTACACGTTAAAATCTTACAATTACTGTTATTACGATATGGTGTGAACGCACCTCACGTCTGGTCCAATTATCCACTTGCTTTATATATGACTACAATCTCAGCAGCCGTTTATGTGCACTGTTTATTCATATCACACATTGTAAGGATTAGTCCATTTTCTTAGAAAGGGTCCAGGTGGTTTGCTCACCACCATGTCATCCGGGGTGTTGATGTCTTTCTTTGTTCAGTCAATGAGGAAGTTGTGTTTTTGAGGAAAGCATTGCAGGATTTTTCTAATTTTAGTGGACTTTAGTGGAACCCAACATTTAATACTTAACTCAACACATAACAGTTTTTTTCAACGGAGTTTCAAAGGACTATAAACAATCCCAAACGAGGCATAAGGGTCTTATTTAGCGAAACGATTGTCATTTTTTACAGGAAAAATAAAAAAATGTACTTTTAGACCACAACTTTTCATCTTGGTCTGGTCCAGCGCGACCTAACGTAAATGCGTAGTGGCGTAGGGAGGTCACGTGTTACATATATAAAACACACATTTGCGGACCATTATAAACCTTATACTGCCACAAAGTCATTAATTAGTATCAGTTGAGATACAACAACGTAGGAACGGTCCTCTTTCTCAACACATGTAAACACTGGGGCGGAGTTTCGCGTTCGTCCTCTGTGACCTCTTGACGTGATGACGTTTTGCGTCGGGTCACGCTAGCACATCACGACCAGATCTAGACGAGAAGTTGTGCTTTAAAAAAGTGTATATTTGTCATTTTTATTGTCAAAAATGACAATCGTTTTGCTGGATTGGACCCTTGTGCCTCGTTTGGGATTGTTTATAGTCCTTTGAAACTCCGTTGAAAAAAACTGTTGTGTGTTGAGTTGAGTGTTGAATGTTGGGTTCTGTTAGGGTCCATTAAAATGAGAAAAAGCCTGGTATGTTTTCCTCAAAAAACATAATTTCTTCTCGACTGAACAAAGAAAGACATCAACATTTTGGATGACATGGTGGTGAGTAGATTGTCTGGATTTTTCTTTTAAGAAAATGGACTAATCCTTTAGGTCCTTTCTCAATGAATATATTGTTGTTCATCGCCAGACAACCGTGGTTGGTTTCCATGTGATTTTGGTAACCAGCCCTGATCACTGGTCTACACCACCCACCAATGCCATTACTGTTCACTCTTGGTTCAGTTGAACGGTTACCCTCTAGGTCACCAGGTTCTGTAGCTGACCATGGCTATGATAATGACGGTATTTTTTGCATGGAATGCTCTATGAAGGTTATGCCAAGGTTACTTTTCTCCTGACTAATAACAATGCAACTATGGGTCATATCTGGCCCAGATTGTTTGCATGCATTGATGCTGACTCTTCCTGTGGTGCTGGTGGAGGATTTATTGTGTGCATGCTCTGATATCTTCCCCTGCTTTGAGCCGACCTTCCTCTCTTTCTCTAATAAAACACTCACACTTTTTCTCTCTCTAATAAAACCTAACATCAACGTCTCAACTGCAGGACGAATAACAGCAAGAAAATGCTTGTTTGTTGAGATGCAATGGTCCACGCTCACGTTATGGGAAGGTTTTGATGATACACATCAGATTGACACAGAATATGCATTTTTCCATTATTTTAGAGACGACTCTGGACGTCATCTAAATTATTAGATTAACTGCTCGATAGTATTGCTAAATTGCTTTTTGTCAGTGTTTCTTAGAAATACAAAAATCATGATTTTGGAAATGTATTATTATAACAGAGATCATTATGGATATGTCGATTAACTGTTTAATGGCTGCCACATACAATTTACTCTGAATTAATGGAGCTTTGACGCTCGCCTGGAAACCTGCATATTGTTGTCCAGATGTAGACCATACTGTCACTGGTCACTTTTATGACTGCCATTTCAAGCCTACATGTTTAAAATGATTACGATTAGATTTATTATTTTAATAATTTACATCGAGCTGGAAGTCTCTGTTGGGTCTCACTAAGTTATTAAGTTTGTCGTTTCAATTGTCCATCATAAATTCGTTGTTATTGTTTCCTGTGTTTTTTTCCGAACTGCTGTTCATGTCAAAAACAAATCAGTACACCGATACCGATTTTTTTTTTACTACTTTTTACAAACAAGACTTTTATCACAATTTTAGTAAGCTAGCTTATTCCAAAGTTTTCAAGTATGATAAACATAACATGAGTAAACATAAACATAAGTGCGCATTAAAACTTTTTGTAACAAAATAGCTTTTAAAAGGTCACTCCGCTTTTTTTTGAAAGTATGCTCATTTTCCAGCTTCCCAGGAGTTGGGCGTTTGATTTTTGCCGTTTTGGGATCCATTCGGCCGGTCTCTGGGTCTGGCGGTGCCACTTTTGGCATGGCTTGGCGTGGTCCATTGGATCTGGCTGGACCATTGGCATCGCGCTCAAAATTTAAAACTATTCCTATTTATAACTTGACTCCTCTGTAGAGGAGTGCTGAGACCGCGGAGGATTGAAAGTTGCGATTTTCTAGGCTGGGAACTATATTCTCATTCTGGCGTGGTGATGAAGAACTTTGTTGCTGTGGCATGGCTGCGGGGGGCGCAATGATGTTGCGCAGTGCCCGAAAATAGTCCCCTGCTATTGTAAGTTACCAAGGGGACTACTTTCGGGCGCTGCGTGGAATTAGTGCGCCTACTGCAGCCATGTGGCGACGGCAGGGTCCTTGGTTGTTGCGCCAGAGTGAGAGTATAGTTGCTAGCCATATCGACCTAGAAAATCCCAAACTTTTGGTTTTCCGTCGGTCTCAGTGCACGATGTAATTACAGAGGGGTCAAGTTATAAATAGGAATAGTTTTACATTTTGTGCTGAGACCGACGGAAAATTAAAAGTTTAGGTCGATATGGCTGGGAACTGTATTCTCATTCTGCCGTGGTGATCGGGAGCTTTGCTGCTGTGGCATGGCTGCGGGGGGCGCAGTGATGTTGCGCAGTGCCCGAAAATAGTCCCCTGCTATTGTAAGTTACCAAGGGGACTACTTTCAGGCGCTGCGTAGTGTTAGTGCGCCTACTGCAGCCATGTTGCGGCGGCGGGGTCCTTGATTGTTGCGCCAGAGTGAGAGTGTTGTTGCTGGCCGTGTCGACCTAGAAAATCCCAGCTTTTGGTTTTCCGTCGGTCTCAGTGCACGATGTAACTACAGAAGAGTAACGTTTAAAGTAGAAAAAATATCGAAATTCTTTGGTTATTTTTGGCGCGATGCTGGTGGTCTGGTCGGATTCAGTGGATTGTGCTGGGCTGTGCTGGGGGTTGTGCCGCCGGACCCGGAGATCGGCTGAATGGATTCCGGAGCGGTGGAAATCAGGTGTTTGGCTCTAGGAGAGCTGGAAAATGAGCATATTTTCAAAAAAAGCGGAGTGTCCCTTTTAATGTCTACCACAACTGTTTATCTTTTCAAATAGATAAAAACTTTTTGTCAGCGTGTTGTGCGATTTTCTGTTTTTCGCAGTGCATGTCCAACGAGTCTTAAACTTTGATGTGTTGCCTCTTCTGTGTTGTCCGTTCGTCTTGCACTGTATCTGTGCCTTTTTTCCAAAAATCTGTCTGTCTAATGTGTGTCTTTCACCTAACATGACTTCTTGAATAACTCCGTCTCACTTCCTCTGACCAGCAAAAACCCTTCATGCAAAAACTACCAGTGTCAATATTAGTCGTGTTAAGAGATAAAGCGCCAGACTTGGCTGATCTAGATGAAATCTTCTTTTCTTGTCTGCTGTCCTGCTGTTATGGAGCAGTTACTGAAGCCCAGTTACAGTATGGACTTACCAGTGCCTAGAGGTACCAGCATGCACCTGCTAGCCAACCCGATTATTGCTTTTCTTTTTATGGTATCAAGTGGAGTAAGTATGCTAATGTGTGTTTTCATTACAGCCCCGGAGGTAAGTTTGTTATTAAAATGTGATGCAAATGTAAGCCGAGGAATTAAAATGTAAATCATCCCTGTTGTCGAGATAAGCCACACTAAGGTAGTTTGCTGCTTTTGGATGTTTTTCAGCCAAAACTAGTAAGCTATCTGTGTTAGTAGGGCTTATTTTTCCAGAGATGCGGATATATTATTGGTGTTTTGCTTAATGAACAATGACAAAGTTTTGAATTAGAGATCAGGATTTGTATGAGCAATCATTACTGCATATATTTGCCTGATTGGCAGTATATGGCGTATTGTTGGGGCTTTCTGGGGCAAAAGTTGCTGTTACTATTGCTTATACTTACAGCTTAGGACTCCTAGATCTGAGGATTAAACTTGTAGGGGCTTTCCTGGACAGGGCTTAAGTTTAGTCTAGACTAAAATGCTTGTTTAAACTGAAAACAGCTTGCATTTTTATATCTAAAAATATATCAGTGTCATTGTTTTGTCCCAAGATGCACACCACTAATAATGTTTTTGTAAGGCACGTTTGTAAAAAACTACTCAAATGGCATAAGGCCTAGTCCTGGTTTAATCTAAAACCTGTCTGAAAAAATGCCCCATAGAGTACAACTCAGACCTGAAAGTTACATAAAAGTTTATTACTTTTAATTGCTTTACAAAAGTCATTTGCTGTAAGTAATACTTATTAAATATACCCTAAAAATTAAATATAAATGAATATCATATCAACAATAAACAATATCGTGATGAATTGTACAAGTATACATATGCAATACCTCATTTTAATGCTATATAAAATGTTTTGATTTTCAAAAATAAAAAGTTAGTTGCATTAAAGTTCCCGTTGTGAAAATCAAGTTTTTAATGTTATTTGTATGTCTGTGTGGTGTTTGATATGCTTTAAGATAAACCGTGTGCAAATTCATCATTTCGCAAAATCGCAAAGTATTTTCTCCAAAGGTAGTTTTCCAAAGATGCCGCACAAAAATGCCGTTTGAAACGCCACTGTTTTCTACATCAGTGGTTCTCAAACTTTTTCTGCGTGCGGCCCCCTTGTATACGGTGCATTCCTTCGCAGCCCCCCCAAAGAAAATTTATGACAAAAACATTTTTAAAATGTAACATTTTAATTAAACAAAACATATTCAATTATACAAAGTAGTGATGTTGGTTAGTAGGCTTATTTTTTTTTAATTACACAAAATTTATGATAAATTAATGTATTTTATAAAATGTCATAAAACTGGGGCCCCCTGGCACCGTCTCGCAGCCCCCCTGGGGGCCCCGGACCCCAGTTTGAGAACCACTGTTCTACATCAAGTTGTAATAATCACATTTATGTTTTGACCAAGTGGATCAGGTAGTCTGAGCTAAGGGTGCTTCTCAATACGGTGTGTGTCGAACATCACGTAACCAAACCGGAAAACTGAGTTGATCGCTTCTGGTTTCCGGTATGCGCTATTGTAGCTTGTTATTGTTATTCATAGTATTATTTTTTGTGTTATATTCTTTTCATTCTAATATCTGAATGTATGTGAGGCTATAAAAAAGTTAGTACATTTTCTTTTACTTGGGTTTAAGATGTTAACGAGCATATCCACTGAACATCGGTTATTTTCGTCTTTGATAGCTCCGAAACGCTTCATGTATGAAAACAGCACCATGTTGGCATAGACCATACAGGACCGGAAGCGATCTGCTATGTTTAACAAGAATGCGGAAGGAAGTTGCGCATATACCCTATTCTTATTTTTGCATCCTCGTTTCC
Organism: Misgurnus anguillicaudatus; assembly: GCF_027580225.2. Lineage (NCBI taxonomy): Eukaryota > Metazoa > Chordata > Actinopteri > Cypriniformes > Cobitidae > Misgurnus > Misgurnus anguillicaudatus. The sequence goes on along the minus strand of NC_073361.2, from coordinate 26,902,018 downwards.
TTTCCTCGCTTCCTCCTAGGATGCAAGCGAGAAAAGTTGCAAGAATGGAGGCGATGAAGCATTAAAGGGACAATAAGTAGGATTTACCCCATCTAGTGGTGAAATTTTATTTTGCATTAAAACGAACAGTGCTCTCTAGCGCCTCGCAATTCCAAATGCGTGTAGCAACTACAGTAGCCATTATGTAATCACTGATCTCCTTGTCCGTTGCAGCTGGTTCACGTGTTCTGAATGAAAACGCGTTGTGGAAACGCATTGGTAGGCTAGTGCTTTTTGTCCCTATTATGCTATTATAGTTTAGCAATAGGCGAAACGACATGGAAGCCTCCTTGGACTTACCCATTTAATGTAAGTAAAGAGAAGAAATTCTAAGCTTACAAAGATAAGTCAGATCACTGGCAGAGGTCATTTGACACCAACGAGGTCCTTATTCCTCACTCTCTGTATAATATTCATTCAATAAATATTCAGTGCATTAAAAACCCAAAATATTTAACAAGAAAAATAATCTTTATTTTAATGTAGTAAGTCTTTCTTAAAAGTGCTTTAAAATTAATATACGTGTCTATACCACTGATCATTTATATATACATGAATATTAAATATACTGACTGAAGCGAGTCTACATTTACAATAATTTAATGATTAATACCAACATTTATGTGTGTTTAAAGATGTGACGATGTAAAGGGGGAGGAGATTTATATGTGCGTCAGGTTTAGTTGATAAAACATAGGATACACTAAACTATGTATTCTCGCTTATGACTCGTCAAAAAGCCTCTGAAGGGGCGATTCACATTTCGCGCTCGTTTGTTATTTCAAACGTAGGCGTGCGGTATGCATGCTCATAATGGAAGCGACATGGACGCGCTCGTTTTTTCCAGGCGCATCCGCACTGCATCGAGTTAAAAACATTTCAACTTTCTAGAATGCCGCAAGCGCACCACAAGTCATGTGGAAAGAACCAACCGACGGTCGCGTTTTCCGCGCGGATTTAGATGCGAAATGTGAACCGCTCCTAACTCCTCGTTCCTCGCCGCCTTGCGGTACAATTAAAGAATTGAGATGTCCTACAAGGTGGCGGAGGTTAATCGGTTTTCGGGTTGTAGGATGTAGGACGTAGGAGCGACGAGGAAGCATATTGAGAAGCACCCCTGGTGTGAATGAGTAGATGCTAAGGCTAATTTGCATATTTATGGTTCCATGTATAGACGGCTTGAGCAGTAACAACATAAACAAACGGTTTTCGTGGAACAAACGTGACTTCCGGTAAACTCCGCAAAGATTCAATAACAACAGAGTCCTTTTAGAGTCGTTTATTTCTGATATCAAGCTAAATAAACAACAAGTACGTTACCTTAGTTCAAATCTACCTAAAGCGTATTAAAAATTACACTTAGTTAACGTTACGGTGTACTATATAATGTATACAATGTTAACTACTGATCGACTGCCAAACCTTCCTTCACAAAGCGGTGATCCATGATCGCCCCTCGTATTTAGGAAACCAAAACATTTGTTATTTATATATATCAACGAGGTATTTGTTCCAGAGTTCAGTTTAGCCACTGGCCGAACCATTAAACAGAGACCGGAAGTTAAGTTTCGCCCAGACGCGTAACCGCAACAATGCACATGTGTCAGATGAAACTGTCTATAGTAACTGAAGCAAGTGTGTAGAGTTACATTCAAGCTATTTTAAGGCACTTTGAAAAAAAATTCAAAAGGAAAAATGCTTAGATATGTCATTTCAATGATTAAAGATTATCGAAAAGTATTAAGGGACAACTACATGGGGAAATTAAATGTTTTATTTTTAATAAATTCGTGTGTCAGTGTAAATAACTCTTCATCCAAGCAAGGACTGGAACATCTGGAGACATTGATACTGTTGTAGGTGATTTAAGACGTAATGCCTTTCTATATCGTGTGTCTGTGTGATTGTGTGTTTGTTTTTCACATTGTTGTTTCAGGGTCAAGGAATGTTGCCTTATTTTGCTAACTTTCGTCTGCTGGCAGAGTTTTCCACGCCGTGTGTAAACCAGCGGTAGGTTATTAGCCGATAAGTGTAAATATTTTATAACCAATCGGTATAGGTTTGCCCACCACATCTTAAAGGGGACATATCATGAAAATCTGATTTTTCCATGTTTAAGTGCTATAATTGTCTCCCCTTGTGATGTCAGAAGGGAATAATACCGGCCCTTAATCTGCACTATACAACCACAGCCCTGCCATTTAGTGCAGAGATCAACTCATTTGCATTTAAAAGGACACACCTAAAAAGGTGTAAGCAATTTTAACATATCTATATGGTATTTTGAGCTAAAACTTCACACATGTACTCTGGGGACAACAAAGATTTATTTGACATCTTAAAAACTTCTTGTGAAATGTCCCCTTTAAAGTGCTTTAAGACAACATGGAATCCATTTGAAACTATTTACCTCCATAATCTTATTCTGCTTTAATGATTCATTCACACACATCATTTTCTTATTTCACTATGAAATATTTCATTAAAAAAAATTGTTTAGTAATTAACAAAATATATGATAATGAAATAAAGGTAGTTTGGTTCATAGCGCATCACTTTGCTCATCTATGTTTTTTCCAGCTGGTTCTTTGAAGTGTTAGGTTACCCCAAAATCTCCAAGCCCAACATGGCTAATGGGGTACTGATGGCATTCGTGTTTTTCATGGTCCGGATCGCCGTTATGCCAGTATACTACAGCCGGATGTGCTCCGTGTACGGCACCGATGCCTTCTACAACGTCTCCTTCGGTGGCCGCAGCGCTTGGATCTTCTCCAGCATATGTCTGGACATCATGAACGTCATGTGGATGCATAAAATCGCTCGCGGCTGCTTCAAAGTCTTGCGCTCCAGTCGGAAGTCCAAACCAGAGATCCAGGAGAATGGGAAAAGCGATTGAACGCAAGGAAATAGCATTTGAAACATACAACACTTGATCGCATACAGGGTTTTCGTTGACCTTCGGAGGCAGACAACGAGTGTTGCGAATACGTGGAACAAACCTAAATGTGACCCTAATCACCCCAAAGCAATATTTTTCGATGCGTGGCCAACACTTTTACAGATATTGGACCTTAAACCAAAATGTCAGTTTGAGATCTTTTTCGCCAATCAAGACTCCGCCCAATCAAGGCTCCTGTGCATGTTGATATTGTACAACTAAAGCGCCTGAACTGTATTTTAACCGTGTTTTGTTAACCACGTTATTTATTCATCAAAACGCAGTCATTCTCTTTGAATCACTGTATTGTGCAAAGGGGCCAAGCGGTCAGTGAATCACCCAATGTTTTCATTCACTTTAAACCTATTGTACGTTAAATGAAAGATTCATCTGTACAACTACACTAAACAAGAAAGACTGGAAAACCAACAAGAAAGACACCAGAAGACCAACTGTACAAACAGAAAGTGATTATTTTGGTAGTTCAAACATCACACTGTACTTGTACTACCGGTTATCCAGAGGAAAATATGGATCTTTAAGATCTGACTGTTTATTAATATTGTTGGAAATTGTGAAATGGGGGTTAAACAGCCAAAATATTTTTCCACATGTGTGAGATAACTCCTCTCGCTTTATCTTAAGAACGAAATCAGTTTACACCGCACCAGATTCGGGTCGGATTTTTGTTTTGTTACAATAAAACTGCACTGTACAATTTATTGCATGCAGCAATGTTGTCCTCGGGAATGTTCGCATTGTACATAGAAATTGTATCGGACAAATAATGATTATTTTAATTACATTTGCATACAGTACTGAAACTATCGGTTATGGTTTGGAAAACGTTTTTAAAGAATTACGAGAGCTTTAGATACCCAAGTCAGTTTGACTTGTGAATGTTCGATCTTGAGACGTTTTCCTGCACCGTAACTAATTTATTTAACCAGTTTTACACTGGGAGAGCATGGCAAATAATACATATTTATTATTTTTTAATGGAAAGATATAAACGTGTCAATGTATCTTCTGAGTAGATATGCATCATATGAGAGATTTACAATATACAACACAGAAATGCTTTTATGAATTCATTCTAAAATTCATTCGCACCTTGTTTGAAAATTCACTGTAAAAATGCAGCATGAAGTTAAAACAACTTTGTTTTGCAAGTCAATTCAACCTACAATTTTAAGTTTTGGCTTGTGAAAGTTGATATAAAATTAAGTTAAAATTGTTTTCCTTATTTTTTAAAGTTAAAGTAACATAACATATTAATTTGACCAAAATGCTGCGTATTTTTACAGTCTATGTATTTTATGTGGAAAATTCATACATGGACCGTATATTCATTCACAGTATAGATCTGAGAAAATGCTGGGTTTTATTAAACACATGAGGGTGGTTTCCCAGACAGTTTTTATTTTTTTTATTTTAGGACATTTAAGTAGTTTTTACAAGCAAACCTTACAATAAAAAACTATACTTGTGTGCATCTTGAGACAAAATAATGGTACTGATATATGTTAAAATATGTCAGTGCAAGGTGTAAAGCAGCTCAAACATGCATTTTAGTCTGGGAAACCTCTTCATGAAGGACTGCTGTTTGTGGAAATAATGTTTCAGTTCAGTTTTTTTAACAAAGTACTTGAAATTATTTTTTTCAGAGACAGATCTATATGAGTTGTCTTGGACTTCCACAAGTTCAACAGATAAAAGTCCTGGTAATGTTTGCCTTTGAAATCAATCGTACAAAACGCCTTTTTTAATAAACGTTTTATTTACTCATGTGACTTTTGTACCACATGCTTCATTTGCATATTCATGTAAAGGGATGTACTGCCTCATTTTTATTTTTTTGTTTGTGCCAATGTTGCCACCAAAGGTCAGAAAAATGATTGTTTGAAAGGTGTTCTTAATCTTTGATAGTGACTGAATGGTAATACACCAAACAAGGCAGGTAAATACAAACAAGCATTTTAACTTTAATCACTGAAAGTGTAAAGCAAGCAAAGAGAGGGATCACATTTTTTTACAAGTTTTTACAAGCTTCTCTGTAAGGTCAGCACTGATCTATAGATTGTTGAAGTTTTATCTAAAGATACAAATGTGGTTTAGCCTTTTTATTTTTGCTAAACCTTGCTTTCCTTTAAACATTTAATTGTTACAATACACAAAGGTACAAAAGGTGTCACTTGGACGGTACCCTTCATAAAGGTCTTAACATGTACTATTTAGGGAAAGATATGTACCTTTTCAGGTACTAATATTCACTAAAATGTACAAATGTGTGACAGCTTTTGTTCTTTATTTCCTGAGTGTGTAACAGTTTGAATGCATTTAGAAATAAGATATTTTAAAATATCAGTTATACACAACCTTTCAATTGTGTAACTTTGGAAATTCAATGAGTCTAATTTTTACCATTTGATGTATGAAATGTGGAGAGAGAGTACCATAACATTAAAAAAAATAACCATAACGTTGTCATTTATGCCATAGGCCTATGTTTACATTTACCAGGGTTGTCACAGGGATAATGCCGTGTGCCGAAGGAAAGTACATGTGTCTGGGGAATGACAGCACAGTTTTTTATTAAGCATTTGTTTATTCTTTCACAAGTCTGTTAATTTTTCACGTACATTTGCCTCAATAAAGCAATATGTTCATTTTCATCCATGATCATTGTGTATCTTTCTATTTCAGGTTAATTCTTTTAATAACTCATTTATGTTGTGTAAACATTAACAAAAACTGGCATGTGAATTTACCCATCGTAAGTGATTTTAACACTGTTATAAGTCATTTTGGCATATCGTGCTAAAGACAATCTACTGGATTTAAAGGTAATAATGGGAATTGTATTGGTTTAATGAAACCATTTGAGTTTGTAAAGGGGTAAAAGTTTATCTTTGTATAAACTGTGAGGTTTTGTCGCATGAAAATAATAAATTGACATTAATAATAAAAATAAAAGCTCAAACATAAAAAAACTGCATATGTAATTTTATCAGCAAGCATATAGTGTAATTCAAAAGACCTTCAATGCAGACACTACTAAGCAGTGTTACCAAGCAACAGTACGCGATCTAATCAATATTCATAAGCCGACCCATTCGCCCCGCCCCCACACGCAGTGTACGCTGGGTAGGCGGAAGTGAGATCGCACGTTGACATTGCGCTGCGTCCGATACAGACAAGCAGAGGTGAGTTGTACTCCGTTTTATTTTTAAACCGTTCAGATATCATATCTGTCTTGTAGTGATGTATTAGCACAGATTGTTTTAGTTTATTTGGAGTGTTTTTGTAATATAATGCTTGGTATTTAGTGTCAATTGATCTTTTATGTAAACCTGCCTGACGATTTCATAACGTATAAGATTAATGTTATAAAACGTTTGTTTTGAAGTGGTAAGAACCTAAATGTTTAAACCGGTGTTAATAAATTATTAGATTTTTGCAAGAAAATGTATTATTATTACTATTATTATTAAGGTAATTTACATCCATTATCAGTTTTTTTAAGTTTGATAATTTAGCAACCTGATCAGTAATTTACCTTTAAATAAACTATAAGCAGTCACTAAACTAAGAAATAACACACATGGATTTATGGAAACATTGGGCTTGAATTAAGTCAGCTTTATCATGGATGCATTTTAAACATTATTGCATGAGTTTCCTGCTCCTCTGGCTGGGATAACTTTACTTTAAACATATTCATAAAATAAAATAAAAAATCTGAGAAATTGGTTCATATGCAAGGCCTTAGAGTCTGGTATTGTACTTTTATAATACAAATTATAAAAAGCGATGACCTCTAGATTATTTATCTTATTTTTTTTATATTTTTGCTCTTTTTAGGGATTTTCCAGGACTTTAAGTACTGGTTGTTGTTGGTAATCATGGGTGCATCATTGTCCAGTCCTGCTCCAACTGTTAGAGCAGAGACTGCAATGGCAGGACCTCATTTGGCCGGGGCATCTCCACCCCCTGGATGTCCCATGCATCAAGAGCAACCCAAAAGTGAGTTATCATGTCTTTTATTATAAGCTTAAATAATATATCAAATGTAAATTCATGTAATAATAATCGATAATGTGTCATTTGACCCCAGACACTCCGCCACCTGAGTGCCCGATGCATCAGTCCAATACGGCACCGGCTGGACCAGTACATCAGGACAGAGCGTATGAATTTGTTGAATGCCCAATGAAAGCGGCAGAGGGACCTATTGATCCCACTAACATGGTAAGATAGCTACCACCTCTTTGTGGGATGTGTATGTAATAATATACCACCATTTACTATTTTTATTATTTTGTAATATTGGCTTGTGTGTATTAATGTTCCGCTTTGTGTGTCATACATGATGCCGCCTCCAAACCAGGTGCCTGCCCCTGATCAGCCTTTCCCTCTGTCCGTGAAAAGAGAGGAATCCAAAATCCCACGTTCTGGCACTGAAAAAAAATGGGTCTATCCATCAGAACAGATGTTCTGGAATGCCATGCTGCGGAAGGGGTGAGTCTCACTTATTGATGTTAGCAATAAGGTACGAGAGGCTGTACTGTATCGTGAATAAGTTATGGCTGAAGGATGTTGTGTTAGGCACTACGTGAATGCAACCCTTCAGTCTTGACTTCCGACATCCTTTAATCTGTCCTTCGTTCTTGGTGTATTCGTTCGCGTCTTCACATTCCCATCAAACAGCGTATACAACACACATCTATCGCGGATAATTGCATCCTCATGCCAAAAGTTTATTATTTGCATGCGTTTTAAAGTTTTGAGCCTTTAAACTTTCATACTTTCATACGGATTGAATCCAAATCTTAAAGGTCCCATTCTTCTTGTGTTTTTGAAGCTTTGATTGTGTTTACAGTGCGCAATATAACGTGTTCATGTTTCACGTGTAAAAAATGCGGTATTTTCACACAATTTACTTATCTGTATATCGCTTTATTCACTGTCCTATAAACGGGCTGATGTCTTCTTTGTTCTATAAAGCCCTCCTTCAGAAATACGTAACGAGTTCTGATTGTGTAGCTTGTTTAGTGTGTTGTGATTCGAAAACAGCTTAGCTTAGCAGAGCCGTTTGAGTCGGCGATAGATGTATTCCTGGGGACGGAGTTTAGTCAAATACTCTTGCTTTGAAGCCATTCAACCAGGAAGTAGAGGGCTGTAGTCCAAACCAGCCATTCGCTGTAGGATTTGAAAGGGGAAATTTGAGCTTTATCATTTTACAGGTATTATCTATACTCTAACAGCAAACGTACACACTATCTAAAGTTAGAAAAATGGGATCAGAAAGAACGGGACCTTTAAGTGTCTTGTTTTTATGTTTAGACAATGTCATGCTGGACCTCTAACTGGACCTTATAAATTATTTGCCTATTGTGCTAATATCCCATTTGGCTTGGTTACATGAAGCCTGCGAGGGCTGTAACGTGATTATTCAAACTTTTGAAAAACATGACATTATAGCAGCACCGTGGGATTTTGAGGCACAATATAAACTAGGATAGATGTGCTGAAAATCAACCTGTGTATCCAAAGCCTTTGTCACAAGAATCCTGTTGCTGTCTGTGTTGTTTTTGATAGGTGGCGGTGGAAGGACGATAATCTTGCCCCAGAAGATATGACCAATATTATTCAAATACACAATCGCAACAACGATCAAGCTTGGCAGGAAATCTTAAAGTGGGAAGCACTGCATGCCAGGTAAGATGATAAATGTTTTTACATGACTAAAATTAAAAGTATACACTATAGGCTGTATATATGTGTATTTAATTTCAGAGTTATCGTCACCCCAAATACAATGCACAATACAAAAAAAAGGTGCAGTGTGTAAATTTTAGCGGCATCTAGTGGTGAGGTTGTGAATTGCAACCAACGGCTCAGTCCACTGCTCACCCCTCGCTTTTGAAACACATAGAGAAGCTACTGTAGCCACCACCGGACAAACAGGTCATTGTCGGAGACAACTTAGTAAAAAATTGTCCATTATGGGCTTCTGTAGAAAAGTGGCGGCACAAAATGGCGACTTCCATGTAAGGGGACCCTCTGTGTATGTACATAAAAACATCTCATTCTAAGGTAATAAACACATAACGGTTCATTATGAAAGGTCTTTATACACCCTTGATAATATAGTTTTGTATATTATTTTGCATTTCTGTCAAGAGATCCTTCTAAAAATTACACATTGCACCTTTAAATATTTCACCAGATTTTTTAGTAAACAAAAGCACTAGGTTTCTTGTGTTTATGTGTTTTCACACTTCATGTTTTGTGGTTGTGCATCATGCTGGTCTCATTTCGATTGTTTGCAGATTTGTTGCTCACAGATCTTCTGTTTTCTTGATATTGTGTGAATGAGGTGATAATATGTTGCTTGTCAGATTCTTGCCTGTGGTGTGATGGTCACTGTCAGCGTGATCTTCACAGATTGTTGAGTAAATAAACATCACATAGATTCGTATGTTGTCATCACATCGAATGAAATGTTTTCTGTGTTTGTTTTGCCAGTGAGTGTCCATGTGGTCCATCTCTAAAGAAATTTGGTGGCAAAGCGAAGGAATTTTCTCCAAGAGCCAGAATACGTCACTGGATGGGGTGAGATATGAAAAGCACTTTTAATTAATAGAGCTCAAAAAAGGCCTTGAACCTTCCAATAGGTTCCCTATAACTAAATATGTCTTATAGGGTACCTTGACTATGAAGACTTGCATGCTTTAATATTTGAGGAGTTCAGATGCAAAACCCTCTAAGTGCATCTGATGAATTTTATTTATCAGGATGCTATGTCCAGGTTAAAAAATGTTCATACATTTTTAATTTATGTTCTTTATTGTATATTTATTTTATAGTAACTTTAACTTATGACCACCTGTATAGCTTTGCAATAGCAGCACAAAAGGTCATTGGTTCAAACTCAGGAACACACATAACGTCTGCCAAATGGATAAATGTAATGTTATGTAAATTACCAATATGTGATGTATACTTTATTTTCTCTGAAGATATGAATTACCTTACGACCGTCATGATTGGATCGTAGATCGCTGTGGAAAGGACGTTCGCTATGTGATAGACTACTACGATGGGAACATTGATAAAGACACCTACCAGTTTTCTATCCTGGACGTGCGTCCGGCTTTTGACTCTTTGGGGGCTGTTTGGGATCGAATGAAAGTGGCCTTGTGGCGCTGGACATCATAGACTCATAATATTTCTGTATTTCAAAGACAAACTTCAGGCGTACCAGGATTATTCAGCACCAACATATTACAATCTTTATGTTACATAACGGGTAGAATCTTACAAGGAAGACTTTCACAGAGTTAGATACGTGTCTGGGTTTAAAGTAAAGTTGGATATTTCATTGTAACATATATATTTTCTAATTATTGCACAGCTATGCAATAACAATGACCTATTGGTTGTTAATGTTCTCATTTTGAGAGCCCAATAAATCAGTGTTTGTTTTTAAAGGTTTTTGGTTGCGTATAACATTGACAGTCACTGATTTTTAGAGGAATTTGGCAGCTGAATGTGGTTCAGTGAGATGCACCAAAGGTCTTTGCTTTTTTTTCTTATGAATGTGATTGATCTGTTTCATTTGATGAAACGTCTATTAAATTTGCAGACGATAACATTCAACTTTAAAATGATGACAATTCTTAAACGCTCTTTGGGTTTATTTATTTAACATAAGTGGCTTCTTTGTCGTATACTGTTAAAGAGTGTTTTTAAAATGTTTTTGTCCTCAAATTTCTGAATAAATTTGTAAACTGCTCTAGAATGGCTCGCTGTCTAGTTTTGTTTTAAAGATAATTAGTCAATTTGTTAATTTCAGTTAGAAAGTAAGAGCTGTCAAATGTTTCAGAAGACTATCTTGGCTTTAAATCACACATTATTAGACAAATGTAAATAACATAATAGATGCATTTCCTCAGGCTACCAGCAGGTGGTGCCATTTCCTCAAAAATCCTTAAGAGTGAATAATAACTTACCATCACATCTGAAGGGCAAAAAGCCCTGGTTTTCACTATTATGTCCACTTCCCTTATACATAACTGCTTTTGGCACCTACTCGGGGATAAAACTAAACCTGTTTTACAGCTTTCTAAAGGCTTGTGATCCAAAGGATGATCTTTAAACTACAATCTGCACTCTTCCTGTATTTTACATTATGCATTTGACAGATCCTGTTATCCTAAGTGACCTGCACTGCAATCTATACAATTTATATCAGTATGTGTGTTGCCCAGAATCGAAACCATAACATTTGCATTGCCAATATAGTGTTTTTCCAGTTACTACATGTGTCCATAAACATCTTATTCTCAAGATCAAGTTTCTCTAAAAGAGCTAGAATACAAACAAATATGTAAATGAGGTTTATTGTGTCTGTAAATTGGGTGTGGAAAAGCAACCTTAGATTAAATTCATCCCCACAGGTGATTTTCTGTCAGTCGACTTTCAGCAGGTTGGAATTTGATTTTGGTGAAGGTCCACTTTAGCACTACTATCTCATTTCAACAATCTTAGGTCACCTTTTCTTTAGAAAACAGCCCATCAATAATGCATGTGTTGCGTGTGGTGACAGATATTTTGTATGTGTTTATTTGGTTTTCGTCTGGGCTTCTGTTTGGCAGAAAACCAGAAAATCCCCCTGTAGTGCAGAGAGCAGATATACAAACAGCCTGTAGCAGTCGAGTCTGACGGGGGATTCAAGCCCCCTACAATCCACCCAGTCTGTTTCATTAACATACCAAAAGATGCCCAGCTGTGCCAAGTACAATATCCAGGCTTTGTGTAGATTCCAGAAGTGTAACATTAATTACTTGGGATAACAGATCGAAAGAAAGACAACATTTTAAGCTGGTTAGTGCCCCTGACAGATTTATATCAACTGATTTGTTTTGCAAGAAGAATGACAGAATTCTCCAGTGATGCATCTTTGTTTTTAATGTGAAACATTACTAGTAGACCAATAAATTAGTGTGTAAAGCATGTTAAGGTTGTTTATTTTGTATATATATACTACATGTGGGGTCAAGGTTTGGCTGCTAACATTGTCTAGTTAACCCCTGCTGGTACCAACACCTGGGGGCAAACGTTTCTTGTAAACCTTTCTGACTAGTTTTTTTCTATTATGTTGTAGAATTAATATTTAATTATATGTATTTTAAATCTATTAAAATCTGTATTTCATTATATAGATTTTTGTTAAAAATAGCTAAAACTAGCCTTAGCTGGTTGACTGGTCTTAGCTGGTTTCCACTGGTCCTCTCACCCTTGCAAAGCTGGCCTTTCTGCTAAATCAAGCCAGTGCTCCACTGGCTTTACATTGTAGTTGAGCTGGCTTTCCAGTCTAACCAACTTGACCAGTTAAAAAAGTAAAAAGCCCTCTAAAACCAGCCTGCTAAACCAGCTAAAACCAGACTGGGAGACCAGGATGCAGCATTTAGCATCTTCACAGCTATTTTTTTTTAAATAATTATATTTCAGTATTATAGCAGATTTTATTTTATTATACATTATCATACATACTACCCAATATATATTTTATTATTTATGGATGTTGTGTTTGGTGAACTTCCATTGACCAATCAGCATATTCACGACGCTGTTTTCCTACGGCTTCACGTGATTGGACAGGCAGCATTCTCTTCCCAAACCCCGCCCACCGAAGACTTGACGCGTGCATTAGCAGCAGCTCATCTTCTCAATAGTATATCACAGGTGAGGTAAGAAATACTAAACATGCCCATACAACGAATTTAGATTTTTATACTGAGGTAATATTACATTAGCTTTACAAAACAACAGTAGAAATCAGTAGAATGATCGTTCTAACACGACGAATTTCTAATGCGCATGCGCGAATTGAATCTTTTAAAATGATTGACAGGTAGTTATTCTGCGGTCTAACGTTAATTATTGTTTTCAGGTTAAAAGGTTCAGTGCTGTCACATTAAACAAAATGATAAACATAACAAAAGTTAAATTTTTGGACACTTATATAAGTGCATTTAATTCCATAAAAAGTGTGTAAAATATAAGCCCCGTTTCACATTGATTTAGCCTCTGTGTGAACCCATGTGTGTTTGTTTATCACAGCTTAAAATGTAATTGCTTGTTTATCAGCGGCTGTTTTAAATGCAAATCCCATATCTGATTTGCATCAACACGTTTTACATTGCTACATGTTACTAATAACCAAAAAAATACCATTATACTAAAGCTACAATTAAATAAATGGATGCCGCCTGCCTTAAAATGCAATCTGTCCTGGGCCCATGGGAAGCTTTTCTGCACTTATTAATAATTTTTGTTTTTTAATGCTGATGCAAATGTGAATTGCCCGATAAAGCGTGTGTGAAAGATGGAGATGAATTTTTCTCTGATGTGCTATTAATTAAGACTGGGTTATGTTGTCACACAGGAAGTGGAAAGTTGCCTCATTTGTTTTAATTGTTGTACATTTATTTACTAAATGATTATTGTATGTGTTGGCCAAAACAAGGGTTTGATATAAAATTTACATTTATGGATTTGGAAGAGGCTTTAATCCAGAGATAAATTTAAGTTTTTAATTGACTTGAACTTGTATAGTGTGGTAAGTTATAGTGTGTCACAAAGTCAACCGGTATAGCTGCAGATGTTATCCTAAATAATCCCATGCCAATGTTCAACACCTTTCTTTTAAGTATGCACCTATACAGATATTTAGTAAAAAAAAATTAAAAATTACAGAGAAAAATCAACTGGATGACTTAGTTAGTGAGGCAACTAGCTCCAGTATATGTAATGCAGATTAATGAGTAACATGCAGGATGTAATTTAGATACATTTGCAAACAAAAGCAGTATTATACAACAGGACCACGTGATATCACAGAAATAAGAAAAGAGATATTTAACATCCTTAACAAGAAAGTTAAGGAAGTCTTTAAAACATCAAGTCCGCTTAGATGTAGCGACCCTTAGGCTGGAAAAATCCACAGACGTCAGCAATCAGAAACAAGGCTGTCTGCCTCGCTCACGGCTGATAATTTATGCACCCAGCGCACCGCCAGAGGGCTTTTGAATACATTAGGCTGTGAGACTGGACCTCACACTGTTTGTCATGAAAAAGTGTGTATGTGTGCATCATAGGCCGTCCACCTTATGAGTCTGTGGCCAAAGGATTGGCATGGCTCCATCTCACTCCACCCTTGAGGGATTTCTGATACACAGCCCACTGGAAAAAGAAAGCGAGAGAGCGAGGGCCTTTCGCAAGGTCTAATCAAACCGGTTTCAATTTGTGCCGTGGGCTTATCACGGCACTGGAAGTGATGAGTTCTTGACTTTTATAGTGCAGTCAACCAGCACGCTGAGATAGGCAGACCTTCTGCATTGTTTTTTAATGAGCTCTGATGGAAACAGGTAGAAAATCAACCGGATTAATAAGTGCAAAGGGAAACCAGTTCATGCATAATGACTACCGCAGCGATCCGTACAGCCCCGCCCCAATCCCGATCAATAAACTCACCCCCCTCCGTAGCTTCTTATCGCACTGCGAAACGATGAAATGGCAACAGCTGTGGAATAATTGTTTTTTTTGTCTTTGTTTCTTTGCACTATTTTGACCCTATATCCCATCACGATTGGATGGGCACCGCTGCCCATCTGCTTGGCTCTGCTCATTCCCAGCATCCGAATAAAAATGTGCACATTTCCTACACACATTATTTTCTAGATTAGTTGTTGAAATGTAACCAAAGATTTGGTGCATCAGCATCTGCCATGTTAGTCTGCTGATGCATATTTGTGAAACCGGATGTGCTTGCGTTGCTCCCCAAATGCATGATGCTTTTTAAAATGTAAAAATATTTATTTCTTTGTTTATGAATTGACGCACCTATGTATTAAACTCTCCCAGTAGTCAATAATTTTCCCCCTCAAAACACATCTGGGTGATTCTCGCGAAATTAGACTTAAGAGGGGTCATGAAACATTTTGATAAAAAAAGTAAATGCAAAGTAAGAGTATCAAAATAAGAAGCATACAGTTACAAATATCTCTTCATGTACTATTTTGCACATGATTTCAAATGACATCATACAAACCAATTTTGTTGTCTTTTCCACATTTAATGGGAACATTTTCATTACCGCAACGTTTCCATGAATGGATTTGGGTTCTTTAACATGGAAAATTTATAATTGAAACATCTAAAAAAATGAAAGTGTCAGTGCATCTTATACTATAAACATTTTAGTAAAGAAACATGTGGTATTTGGTGATCATTGGTAAATGTAGAGACAATAATAAGGAATATAAATGTGTCCTAGACCAATTTACTCATCCTCTGCCACAATCATTGTTTAAGCCCTCAAAAAAATTAAAAAATTAAAATTAGTGGGGACATAATTGAATGTGACACACAAGATGGCTGCCAGGTAAGCAGTTCTTATCTTTTCTCTCCAGATAAAAGTTGAAATTTTGTTTGTCATAGTACCTAGACAACTTTTTAGTTCTCATTACCGAAACATGAGTTTGTAAATGCATATATTTAATGTACGGTAATATCATGTTGCGGTAATGATAATTTTTGATAATGATAATCTAAAAATGTAACTAATTCTATAGGAAATATTTTTTAAATCCTATAAAAATAATGGTTATAGTAAGTTCAGACCATAATCTTATATGTGCAAAATGCATATATTTAATGTAATATCATGTTGCGGTAATCATAATTTTTGATAATGATAATCTAAAAAATTTAAATAATTCTATAGGAAATATTTTTTAAATCCTCTAAAAATAATGGTTATAGTAAGTTCAGACCTTAATCTTACATGTGCAAAAAATAAATAAATAAATAAAAAATTGGCTCTAAGGGCTTTTTAAAAATTCTGATGCTGGACACCTTCTAAATCTGGATTTCGTGAGAATCACCAATCTTTGATCATCAGAACCACATATTTAAAAGTTTTGCTTGTGAGATTAATTTCTTCACATCTTATAATAACACGAATGTAACTATATACCCTCGTTTAGTATATGACGATCTATAAATATGCAAATCAGTCCCCACCTCTACTCCATTACACCAGCTTGGACCATAGATATGTTTATATGCAAGATAAAGCAATAAAAAAACAGAAGCAAAGAGATAATGTTTCCTTGAATCAGTCTCAGCATTGACCAAAGCATCTTTTGCTTTAATGCTTCCAGCGAAATTCAGTCTTGATGTTGAAATAAAACGAGCTCTTTTGGTGTCTGAAGAGCACAGTGGATTATTTGATCCATCTCATTGTAATGGCCGACCATGGTGCTCGTATCTGGCCATGAGTGCTAATAGCTTTGATGATGATCTCTTATCCAATTACTGACTGGTGACCGCTAAGGCTACCTGTGTTTGTGAGCTCAGGCCGGATTCATTAGTGGGATAAAGCGTCTCCCGACCTGCTTGATCGGCCTGGATTTCGAGGGCATGGGGGTACGGCCAGTTCGTATTTTCTCTGGAGAAAAAGAATGCGAGTTTTGCCCATCGCCTCACAATTCCAGATATCAGCTCTGTGGCTGTGATAAATGGTAACAGCTAAAAGACCCTCTGACCTCATTCAACAGGGACTGAGTCAGATAGACATAGAGATAAAAGACCACTGAAGACAAACAGACGGGATGGATAGACGGTCTCCGGCTCTCTCAGGTTTGGGGCCCCGGAGGCCCCCGGGAGGAAAGATGCACACAGCCATGTCTGAGCAGGGCTGCTATTATCTCAGCGGGTCTTTAATAACAGTAGTGTGTGTAAGAGACAGAGGCACTGTGGAGATTACAGTAATCAGCAGATACTGTACATGAAAAGACGCCTTGCAGCATGTCAGTAGGTGGAATTCTGGGATGCTGACTGGATGCAGCGTTCCCAGAATCATTTTAAACTCTGAATGAACCCATTCTCATAAGAATTAACTTATAATGGGGGAAGAAGAGTTTCTAAGCTCTTTAACGAAAGTTTTTGTTGGTGACTGAAATGATTGTCGATAAATGGCATTTAAATATGCTGTGGGCGAGCTTTAATGTTGTTTAAATGTACTAAATATATAAAATATTAAAAGTGAGAAAGATCTTATGTTACCTTCATTGTTTTAATTTGTCTATATTTGCCCTGCTTATTTAAACTGTTTAGGTGTTATTATGAAAACAGCCTTTGAAGCTGTTATTGCATTTAAAAAACAAAAATACATACAAAAGGTGAACGTTTTCAAATTACTGTGGTGTTTATTTTTATCATTCACGTTTTGTTTTTTGGCCTCATTAGTTGAACATTATTAGGGTTAATCTAGTCAAAACAGCAACTTTAATTGATGGTGAAAGAAGTGCTTTATTTAAAGTTGAGAAAATTAAAGAAAAAGTTTGCGACAGTGAGGAGACTTGTAATTCTATCTGCATTAAAGGAACTGTATAGGCTTGTTTGACTTCAAGAAATGACATGCGGATGACGCACGATTCGAGAAACCATACGGAAAAGTCTAAGTTCGCGGTACCTTGACGTCATCCGCTTGTCAGTCGAACACTCCTATTGACTTCTAGCATTGACTTTTCTCTTAACCCCCTCGGGTTGCCAGACACTTACAGGAGAACAACTGACAATGGAAAGCATAAGTTTAACATTTGCAATGTTTTTGTTATCTGCAAATTATGAGCCATCGTGTGGATTTTTTAACTCAATCTGTGGCTCATTTCGGAGGTTGTGTCTATCCTTTCATTTGAAGGGACACTCAACTTTTACTGAAAATAGGCTCATCGCAATGATATTACGCAGCGCCCGAAAATAGTCCCCTTGGTAACTTTCAATAGCAGGGGACTATTATCGGACACTGCGTAATATCATTGCACCTGCTGCAGCCATAGTACAGCAGCAAAGTCCTTGATTATTATGCCAGAATGAGAGTATAGTTACCAATATCGGCCTAGAAAATAGCAACATTTAATTTTCTGTCGGTTTTGGTACACAATGTAACTACAGAAGAGTCGAGTTTTAAATAGGAACGATATTGAAACTCATAGAGACAGAGCGCAGCGCGTCATAACCTGAAAACCACGCCCACGGGGGGGGAAGCAATCCAACCGTCTCCATTGACTTTGTATTGCGAGAGGCCGCCTCCTTGTCATTTCTGGCTTACAACAAAAAACAGAATAATGCCTAAAAGCTGCTGTGTGACAATATGTACAGCTAACAAGCCAAAGAACCCAGAAATACGTTTTTATAAGCTGTCGAGCCGTAAAACCCAGCCTTTAAGGAGAATAAAGTGGATTGCAGACTACGTTTCCCCCTAGTGGACGCAGTTTTACTAATAGTAGTACTATGAAAAGTTCCCTGTTTCCATTTCTGTGTCTTTAAACGCTAGTTTTTTGAAGTCGACAGCTAATGGCCCTTCAAATGCATTCAGAATGTATAGAGGGACTCCAGAAGTATTTTGACACTTAAAAATGGATGAATGCCATTGCATTAGCTAACAAAATATCAAAACAAGTGGCATTTGCAAACAAATAAAGCTAGAACTTTTCTCAGAACCACTTTCAAAGCTATTTAAAGTGATAGTTCACCCAAAAATGAAAATTCTGTCATCATTTACTCATTCTCATGTTGTTACAAACCTGTATACATTTTTTTGTTCTGATGAACACGAGGAAGACATTTTAAGGAATTGTTTGTAACCAAAACAATTCCTTAAAATAGTTTTTTTATCAAATTTATCACCAATATTATTTTCTTTGTATATTAATGAGTATAAGATAAAAATGTGGGCTTTAGTCTCCTTAAATATGCCGATGATATGGCACTTGTGGGTCTTATGAAAGTGGGAGATGTTGGTAGTGCTTCGGTATATTATGAACATGCTGAAGCACTTTTTGAGTGGTGCCAGTCGAGTGCATTGGTGATAAATACAAATAAGACGAAGGAGTTGGTAATAACTGGAGACAAGCGTAATATTTTGGGGTTGGAACCTGTAGTGCTTAATGGAAATCCAATATTTTTATACCAAATATTTTTTTAGAAAATACTGATAGCATCTGTAAGAAAGCTCACCAGAGGTTACATCTAATTAGGAGGTTGAATCACTTTGGTGTGAGCAAGATTATACTTGAAATGGTTTATAAAAAATTTGTGTTATTATTATGCCATCATTGTATGGTAACCTGAGTGTTGTGAATAGAGAAGACTGTCCAAGATTGTGATTGAGGCAAGCATGATAATTGGCAAGACACAGAGACACTTTAATGATCTTTATCGTGGAAAATGTAAGGAAAAACCTTTAAAGATAGTCGGGGATGTGTCTCATCCTCTACATAGCGAGTTTCAACTGATGCTGTCGGGAAGACGTTATAGGCAACCACGAGTAATTAGGAAGGTTTACCAATTATCCTTTGTGCCAAATGCTGTCAAGATTTTAAATGGTAATGCTTTTGTTTCCATTCTCCCTTTTTATTGTATTTTATTAGTTATGTGTTGTTGTATTGATGTATGTGAAGCCAGAGACAAATTTCAGAGACAGTAAAGTAAACCGATCAAAAGACTGATTAGTATTCTTTTTCACTATGGAAGTCAATGGAGCATCTAATCAACCAGTTGGTCCCAAAGTGAATTTATTAGATATTTGAGTCAGTTGTCCTAAAGCTTGTTATTACTGAATCAAAGTAACAACAGGTGATGTTTTGGGCATATATGAATGTAAAACACCAGCACTTTATTGTTTTGTTGTCTTCTGACAATCTTCTTAATGTGATTAGTTTTGCTTGGAAAGCATATATCTGTGATTGTTTTTGAAAGCAAATGCCAGTTGGCAAGAGTATCCATTTTTTGTGGCATCCATCATGTTTGTGGCATTTACAAAACAATAAAAAAATAACATTTTACATTGCCAGTTCATGTTTGAACGGATGATTTAAAAAGCAATGTTGCTTCCAAGAACAAAGCGTTTTGAGACCACAAGTTTTTAGTTTTTTTATGAGCCTTAGCGTTTGCTTCTGTTTATCTTCCAAACTTTACCTTACAGCTGTTCCCGTTTTAAGGCCATTTCGTGAATAACATCCAACAGTGATTTTGTGTGTGTAGAGTTTGTTGTGTCTGTTTCTCTACCATTCTTGTATCTCTGTCACACGACCCTTAATAGTTTCAATGTCCCGCAGCTTAACGGGGCGAAAATTCAGTCACCTGCCTCTGTCGACCCAGCGTCTCTCTCTATTACAATCTCTTAATTACAAAAACAGCCAGGTTACAGTCGCTCATCAGCATGCACCCTCCCGCACTCCTGAATAATTTATCAAAGGTGTGCAGATGTCCTGCGTTCACACAGTGGAAGCAGGTTTGAACCATTCAAACGCACCTGCGTTTCAAAAAATAAAGAGGTTAGATGAGGGATGTCTTTACAAAGATCAATGTGAGGGGGGGTGATTCTCACGAAACCATTGAAACACCACGGCACTAATGATTTTAGCTTTAAAATGTGTAATATAGTAACATTAAAAAGCATCAGAATTAACACAATACTGTGTTCTACCTTGCACAATGTGTGATTTCAACATAAGAATTAATAATTGTAAATTTTATCTGATTTTCTGCTGAAATTCTCATTACCGCAATGTGTCCGGCTGTGTTTGAACATGCGTTAAGTTGTAATTTAATCAAATTAACACAAAAATATTAAGAAAAAAAAAAATTGATGTTTTGCTAGACTACTTTAGATGACAGAAATAATATTTACTGAATATTCATGTATAATAATAATGAAGAAAAATTAGGAAAATGATGTGTCCATGCCTGATGTTCTCATCCTCCGCAACACTTTTTGAGAACAGTTTAAGCACACATACAGAATTTTAATAAAGTTTGATTTTGAGGGACCAAGCACATGGACCAGTTACTTCAAGATGGCTACCAGGTAAGATTATTTTTTTACAGTTAATTTGAAATATTGTCTTGTCAGAATGCTTACACGACATTTTAATTATCATTACCGCAACAGATGCTTATTAAATGTTAATTTAATTAATAGAAGCATAATACTTTGATTTTAAATGCATGTGCAGAAACTCCAAATTATGTTCTTTTAGGTTTGTCATGTCATTTTGAAAATATGTCAGTGTTGATGTTTTCTGACTGTTGCGGTAATGAGATTTTTTAGGACTAATTTTTTAAATTATGTTACAAAAAGTGTTAAATGATAAGTAAAAGTTTTTAAATTAATGTTCCCATTTACTCCAGACTTTGTTTTTCAATGTCTGGTGGGAAAAAAAGTAAATTTAAGCAATTTTTACATTTTCATGCTTGACATTTTTAAAACCAAGTTTTCATGAGAATCACCTGGGGATTCAAAGAATGCAAGCTGAAATAAAACGATTTTGTTCACTTGTTTTTTTGTTAAATCTTACTTTGTTCATCCAGCGTCATGGTTTATAACATCTTCAATTTGCTAATAAATATTGCTTTTCAATAAAAATTGAGTGAAAAACCAGCCCTGTCAAAGTCTCATAATGTAATAATGAAATTAAGCGCATCAATCATTTCAATCATTGATTTCACTTTACTTTCAATCTTTGAGATGACCTTACTCAGTCAATATATAAGATATCAAAAGAACGTTCTTTACATTATTTGATATTCAGTGGTCTTTAAACGTTTCGCTTTTCAAAACAAGCATCTTTTATACGCTCCTGCATCTCTGTGAAGGCAAAACATAAGATATCATTTAAAATAAAAGGAAATTTGTAAACCAACTATGTTCAAACGCAAGATGCGACACATTTCATTGAGCTGTAGTGTCAATTATCAGCCACCAGAGGACACCATTGCACTTTAAAAAAAAGGTCATCGCTCGCACTTTGCGTGGGTGAATGTATGTCACATCTGATTATGAGTCCTTTTAAATATAAACTCAAATTAATGAGAGTGGATAGATGCATTATGCCGAGAATTATGCTTAATTGGACTTCTTTAAATAACACTTACTGTCAGACTCTATATAACCCCGTAGAAATGTTTATTTCTGCCTCTCTCCACTCTTGCATGAAGTGATGGCGTCTGCTGTCAGCGAATTAACCAAACTGTCATTACAGTTTGATTAAGCTTTTCAAATGTGCATTTCTATATTCGTCTCGTTCGCTTTTTGCTTTTACTTTTATCATCCGTGCTTTGCAATTTCCAGAAGGCTTCACGTCCTTTCAGAGATGTGATTTGATTGTGTTACGGATTGTTGGAGTCAAGTGCACTTGGCTTTTTCCTAAAAGTTTTCATACAGTAAATATTTTTCGTTTTTAGCGTACAGAAGGGTTTCTCTTGGTTTACTTTCTGGTTGTTGGCTGACACGTGCTGTGTCCTCTGTTCGCTTGGCACTGTGCCCTTGCATGCCCAGGCTCGGCCCGAACTGCATTTTAGCCAGAAATCTTGACCCACTGACTGGAATTCCCAGAGCGTGCGGCTGAAATCGGGCGGGCAGGTCGGCCCAGAGGGAGAGTCGGGGATCTTCACACTCACCATCTGCCCTGGTGTAGTAGTAGAGATTTAATCACACTTTAGTTATTTTTATTAGAATAGACCCTTAAAAATAAAGATTGTGGTTTAAAAAACAAATTGCTAGATGTCACTGGGGCGGTACCCTTTCAAAAAGTATACATTTGCACTTAAAGAGTTAACATCAGTACTTCATAGGTATATGCAAATTAGCACCTCAAGTACCAGATGTATGCATATCTGTACCTAAATGGTACATAGGACATTTTTAAAGGGTAAGAGATTCGTTTTTGACCATTTTTGAGTCGAAATGTTTCTTTTGAGAATGAGAAGTCCTTTTGTTTTTTAGAGTGTACATTGACAGAATCAGATGCACTTTAATAGCAGGGCCTGAAATAAATCCTACAAATAAATGCATTGGAAGTACTGTAATATTGGATAGCATGATTTTCTCTCTTTTAAAGTGTGTAAGTCCTGTACCATGCAGAATTACAAAATAGTGATTGTTCCCAAACAAGTTTTAAGCACACACGTCAAAGCCCCCCAAATGGCATCGGTTGAGCAGATTTTGTTATATGTGGCCCAGCATGCATAAACATTGCAAATCCATTTGGTGTACAGAAATGACACACTTGGCCTTTACATAAAGAAGTTTGATGTGTTGTGATGTGTGGCTATTTTTTGCTACATTTTGCTGCTACAATTTTTCATTGCTTTTTACATTGCTGTTCATGGTGGTATTGCAAATATAATGTAGATAAACTCCTACTCATGTATATTTTTTTCTTCTTTTAAATGTCATTTCCATGTAAGAGGGAAAGATGTGTAGTTTAATATGACCTTATTTATCATTTTAATTTTGATAGTTAAAGAAAACGTAGTTTTATTTAAAGGGCACATTTTACAAGACTTTTTAAAAAATAAGTCTTTAGTGTCTCCAGAGTACGTATGTAAAGTCTTAGCTCAAAATACCACATATATAATTTATTATAGCATGATAAAATTGACACTTTGTAGGTGTGAGCAAAAATTTGCAGTTTGGGGTGTGTCCTTTAAAATCCAAATGAGTTGATCTCTGCACTAAATAGCTGTACCGTGGTTGAATAGTGCAGATTAAGAGAGGCTGTATTATCCCCTTCTGACATCACAAGGGGAGCCAAATTTCAAAGACCTATTTTACACATGCTTGCAGAGAATGGTTTACCAAAACTAAGTGGTTTGATCTTTTTCACATAGGTTGATAGAAGCACTGGAGACCCAATTATAGCACTTAAACATAGAAAAGTCATATTTTCATGATATGTCCTCTTTAATTATTATATATTTATGGGGATTACAAAAATTGCAATGATATTACTATATTCTATTCTATTTTATAAGTCAGCATTGTTTTCAAAGCAGCTTTACATGAAATTAAATAAATTATTTATTTTTTTCCATGTTTAAGTGCTTTAAATGGCTCCCCAGAGCTTCTATCAACCTAGAAAATGTGAAAAAGATCAACCCAGTAACTTAGTTTTGGTAAACCATTCTCTGCAAGCATGTGAAAAAATAGACAATTGATATATGTCTCCCTTTGAGATGTCAGAAGGGGATAATACCACCCCTTAATCTGCACTATTCAACCACGGCACTTATATTTAGTGCAGAAATTAGCTCATTTGCATTTTAAAGGACACACCCCAAAACAGCACATTTTTGCTCACACCTACAAAGTGGCAATTTTAACATGCTATAATAAATTATCAGATATTTTTTGCTATAACTTCACATACTCTGGGGACACCAAAGGTTTATTTGACATCTTAAAAAGTCTTGTGAAATGTCCCCTTTAAGGTTCTCTTTACCTGTTGGACTCTGATATGTGTGTGTGAATGCATTGCCGTTCATCACAGAAGCACGAAGCGTCTCTCGTCCGAGCTTGTGGTCGTGCCGCCCTTTGAGCGCTAATACTGATAGATGATCTCTGTCAGAGGGGTCAGAACCCTCCCGTCATGCATCAGAGGTCGGACAGAAGGCCACCGAAACAATCAATGACAAACCAATCAAAGCGGCTTCATTTAACTATGTGCGCAGAACATGTCAACCAATCAGAACACAGCCGTCTATCTCGCCGTCTTACGGGCTGACTGAAACTCAATGATATGATATTATATGAACAAAATATACCAGGATTTAAAAAAATAAACTAGGTTATAAAAATCTTAGCTGAGAAGGTGTGCAGTTCCGCCTCAAACACTATATGGGTCAAAATTGTTTGCTTATCCAACCAATAGCATATAGGAGGATTTTTAAATATTTTTTGCAAACAATCATTATATTTGCAATGCTGTTTAGTGATGCTAGTGGTGCAAAAATAAGACAATGTATGAATTATCATAAGATTTACTGTAAAAGGTGAAAGTTGGATTAACTTAAAAAATTAATTCAATTGGTAACACCTAAAAATGCAAGTTTTGTCAACTTAATTTAAGATGGCAAAATTTTTTAGGTGTTACCAATTAAAGTTTTTGAATTTTGTAGTTACTAATTGAATTTTTTATGTTTTTTTTCACCCTAAATTTTACACTTAAATTGAGTAAAAATGAAAAATAAAACTTTTTTTTAAGTTGTTTTGAAGTAATTTTTTTAGATCCAACTTTAAGTTTTTACAGTGTATTTTATGAGGTGGCTAATTTGTATAAATTTGTACAATATCATTGGTACAATTCAGTACAATCTGCTTCGCCACAGTGAATTGGGTTTCAGAGTTACTGTGGGTTTACACCAGATGCGAGTTCAACGATTTGCGTGAATAGATTACATACAAAATCAATGCAAAGACGCAATTAGACGCGTCCTTGCATGGGGCGATGCGAATGATGCGATATGGGCGGCGCATTTGCAGCGAAAACACGCGCTATTCGTCTGACACAAATTTAAATCCCGCGAGTAATCTAGAGTGAGGAACGCGATGCCCCGTATTTTGGTGTGTACGTAACATTATGGGACATACACACCAAATGCAAGTTCAACGGTTTGCGAGAGAAGATTACATACAAAGTCAATGCAAAGACGCGATCAGACGTGTCCTCGCACGGGGCGATATGAATGACGCGATATGGGCGGCGCGTGTGCCATGAAAATGCGCTATTTGCCTCAAACGCGTCTTCGCCCCCAGTTGAAAATGTTTGACTTGCATGAAAAATTTGCACGGCACGAAGTTAAATCCCGTGAGTAATCTAGAGCGAGTAACGTGATGCCCCGCATTTGGTGTGTAAGAAGCATCAGACTTCATTCATCAGAACTATTGGTGTATTGGGCAGTGCCCCGACATATGGTGCAGAAGCACATTCAGGGACCCGATTTCGAATCTTGGCTCAAGGTCCTTTGCCGATCCCGTACCCCTTTTTCCACCCTATACTTTTCTGTCCTCTCCTGACATACTATCAAATCAAGGCAAAAATGGCCCATAAAATAACTTAAAAAAAGAATTAGACTTCATTCTTTGGTATTTTTTGATAATCTTATGTTTAAGTACAATTAACATTATACGAATTTGTACAAAATCACCTTTTTTCCTGTGAGATCAGGTTGGAAATTACACACTTCAGCAATTTTTTTCCTTACATGGCAATGATATTCAGATAAAAATAGAGACTTCTGCTGAAATGTTTTTATAATAAGATTGCCGACCCGACTATCTCAGGACTCTTGTGTAGAGGAAAGCTTCTGAAAAGATCTCAAAAAAAAAAAAAAAAAAAATTAAAGCTAGTATCGATATGAACATTTCTTATCAATAACAAATTACAATTCTATACACCCTAAACACAGATGTAAGGATTTTTGGATCAAACAATAAGAAAAAGTTGATACTTAATTGAAACATAACTGAGAGCTCCATTAAGTCTCCCGAGCAATGAAAGAGCAAACGCTGAGCAATTACGTTTTCCTCTAGGAACCCGAAAGCATTACAGCTCCGTCTGACGCAAGCACTTTCTTCATCATCTAGATTTGGTGTGAAGTTAGTGATTTGTTCTTGTATAGTCTCTGAATTATGGTCTGCCATGCCGCATGATGAATGTGGCGGCCCAATTTTAATGTAGAGTAGTTTTCAGTTGTGTGTGTGTGTGTGTGAGTTTGATTAAACGGCTAGCAGATTGTAAAAGCTTTCATTATCCTCCTGCTACACAACTGCAGCGTCTCAGACTTCACACTTCTGCGATAATCTAAAAACAAGCTTATTTTGAACACACATTGTTAAATCCCAAACGGATGCCACACCTTTGCAACATCTGGCTTTTGATCTCTCGTTTCGACTTTCTCTTCACACTTGCAGCTGTAATTTTTTCCTGTTGTTTTAGGGACTTGGCACAAAAATCATTATTTCAAAGTTTTTGGATCAGAGTCCATCTCAGAGTTCATTCAGATAACAGTGATTTCCACATTTTGTCTAGCTTGGTTACAGTCGGTGCTGAGGTGGAAGTCTTTCTGTGGTTAAGATTATCGGGGGAAAATGAATTTTATACGCTCATTCGTCTGCATATGTCAGTCATAAATGGCATCCATGCACTGCAATACAAACACCCGTCACTGTTGAATTATGTTAAAGGGGACATTTTGCAAGACTTTTTATGATGTAAAAAAAATCTGTGGTGCCTCCAGAGTAAATATGCAAAGTTTTAGCTCAAAATACCATATAGATAATTTATTATAGCATGTTAAAATCGCCACTTTGTAGGTGTGAGCAAAAATGTGCCGTTTTGGGTGTGTCCTTTAACATGCAAATGAGCTGATCTCTGTACTAAATGGCAGTGTCATGGTTGGATAGTGCAGATTAAGGGGCTGTCTTATCCCCTTCTGACATCACAAGGGGAGCCACATTTCAATGACTTATTTTTCCACATACTTGCAGAGAATGGTTTACCAAAACTAAGTTACTGGGTTTATGTTTTTCACATTTTCTAGTTTAATAGAAGCACTGGGGACCCAATTATAGCACTTAGACATGGATAAAGTCAGATTTTCATGATATGTCCCCTTTAAAGTAGTTAAAAACTTAAGTAGACATGATGATACACAAGAAGCAAAGTTTAATGTACACAATAATGGTCCAAAAGCACATGGCTGCCTTTCAGGTGAAATAAATGTAGATGCAAAATTAAATCTGGGTTCTTATTACATTAGGAAAGAAATCAATGAGATATTATCACCCATTTATAATGGCAATTGCACCACCGCTGTGAAAACAGCAGTATGTCCATCTGGGAAAAAGCACCAAATTTAGATGTCATTTGTCCATACTTACACACCATGAATCAATTGGTCGTTCTTTTTTAATATGTCAGTAATGTTAGAGAATCTGAAGAATGAATATGATAAATAAAATATTGCAAAGTTGCCAACAGTAATTATTCAATCCATATTTAAAATAGTTTTACATGTAAGTGCACTTTTGTTCGCATAAATATTAAATAAATAACATCAACATTTATCATGGCACATTTGGGGTTGTGAGATAAACAAGTGAGTAAATCAGATTTTAACACAGGCCAAATCAGCAAGTCACCTGCGTATGTTGTGAGAAATTGGGTGTACTTTATGACCCAAGAGTAAGCTGCACGACGTGCATGACCTGCGCTCACAGCAATCGCAAAAGAAACAAACAAGTAGAAAGGAGCTTTAAACTCATCAGATCACATCATTTAATGGAAAATGAATAGAAAAGATGGATCTGTAAACATGTGTCAGTACAACTAGATTTCCCGAAATGTGAATTTTTTTGGATTTAATGTAAATTCAGTCAGTGAAGCACTGTCATCACAAACACATGGGAGCGGACGTAAATGAATGTGTTTGTCTCACGTTATTGCTTAAATTGTTTGATGCTGGACAAGGGATGCCGTGACACTGGCATGGTTAAACTGTAATTAAAAAATGACACGGTAATACTAACCGTTGGACATTTTTATTGCTGTAAACCATTAAACCGGTAATCGTTACATCTGTATTTGTCACGTAGCTGAACAAGCCCACTTCCTGTCGCTATCGGTCACTCGTGTCACCAGAAATCTGCTAGCTTCCTTCGAAATAAATAATATTGCATTGATCCGCCGTTGCTAGTCGCTGGCAGTGTGCACGCAGCTTTAGCCAATAGTCGACCGTTTGGGGGTCATCTGACTTCACCTTAAGGGGCGGTTCACATATCGTGTCTTTTGCGCGCTCAAGTTTGTTATGTCAAATGTAGCACGCTCATAACGGAAGCGACGCGGTTGCAACGCTGTTGTGGTACGATGCGCAAGTTAAAAACATTTAAACTTTTCAGGAGTTTCTCGAACAACGACGTAACTCGCTGCTGAACCAACATAGTACGATGCATAGTTGGAGAAACGAACTACTTTGTCACAACTGTTTCCAGAAAGCATAGTAACTTTGTCGCACATTCGTCGTTTGAACCATGTTGGTTTAACAACATAGTTGATGATGTCACGTGGGAGGTGAAGTACTAATTAATCTGTGCAAATCGATTTAATTTCAGATTATTGCTGTAAATAACATATTGCATCGGAAGACAGATTTTGTTATCATGATTTAGTTATCTGTTGTTTATTTTCAAGATATTCAATTAATGCGCAAGTTCCCTCTTACATCACTCCTCCCAGGGATTCCCCAAGGTTTTAAAGCTCGTAGGATTGCGCACATGCGCAGTTTTCAAATGCAACGCTTTAATTCTGTTTACAAACTTAAGATGTAAAATAAAGATTTTATATTTTTAGAATGATGGATATAGAATGTACTACATGTTTTTTGCTTATTTTGTTCAAAAGCATGATCAACTCTATGTATTATAATAACAAGGAACTGTGCTTCTAACGACAGTTGAAGAGCTGCCGTTCAAACCACAAAAGTTTGCGATGCAGCTTGCGAATGTTCGTTTGAACTATGGTTTCGGGAAACACCAAATCCTTGACCTTCGTCAGTAACGACGTAACTTACGACAGTAGTTGGCTAACGATGCTTTTGGGAAACGCGCACCAGAATGCCGCAAGCACACCGCAGGCCATGTGACAAGAACCAACCAACGTGTGAGCTCACCGCACAGACTGCACAACTTCGTTGGAGTCGTTTTGGTGTGACCCTATCCTAACATACACCCTCCAGGACCGACAGCACAGCTGAGCCTGACACACACACACACACACACACACACACACACACACACACACAAAAAACTTATTTAGTATCTGTTTCCTTTATTAGTAGAAGTGGAACATGTGTTCTGATACAATGTGTTTTTCTTTTAGCATCAAAAAGCATTTTCTTTTCATTGCTTGCTAAGCTCAGCTGAATAAAAATATGATGGATTGAGAAAACGGTAGATAGAGAAGAGAGAGACAGGTTGTGTGAGCTGTTTGATATTACTGTTTCTGCTCTCATGTGTTGTACGTAGTGATGATGGATCTACGCTCTGATTGGCTGAGACGTCGTTGAATGGAGCACTGCGGCCCTCGATGATCCAACAAAAACCAGAGCCACCTCAACCAGACGTGTATTGGATGCGACTGTATGAATTAAGGGTGTGTGTGGTATGATTTATAGACGGGACAAAAGCCGCAAAACTGATCTGAATATTCATGTAAAACAGCATCGTTCATAAAGTGCAATTATTTGCATAAATGTTTGTCGATGGAGGTTGAGAAGGACGGTAGTTTTTCTCAGAAATGAATATCAATAATCTCAATTTTAGTTTATAACAACAGTACATCTCTAAATCCTGCAATTATGTTTTAACCTATACCTTAAATTTGTTACCTATACCTAGACAGCATTTTAAAGCATCAAAGACGTGTTCACAAAGATTTAGACAGCAGTATTGTGATGCTTTTTATAACAATTCAGTAAATCTAAGACAGAATTATACTTATGCTAAGATGACATGTTTTCTTCTAAACGTTTAGGTTCAGTAATTTCACTTTAATGACAATGAAAAGGTTATTGGTCAATTATGGAAATGCCTTATTTTTCACAAATGTCACTTTTGTCATTTGATTGGTATTTAACAAATTTGACTTTCTTTCACAGTCCTTTCTCAATAAATTTAAAAGGCTCAAAAACTTCGGTCAATATCCTAATATATTTTGGTAAATGTCCTTTAACCAAGTAAAAAAACCTTGCACCTTGACGTATTTGTGCTGTCGTTCATCCAATTCTTATTCTGTGCACTTAGAGGACTTCGTAGAAAAATCATTGTAGTGTTTAACCAACATTTCTGCCATTATACAGGATTAAGCCATAGACCAGTGCTTCACAAACTGTGGGCCGCGGCTCCCCAGTGGGCCGTTGTGGTAGTGCAAGGGTGCTTTGGCTGGGCTAAATCAAAATATTAAAATAATTAAAATATTCTAATTGTTCTGAAATGTAATTTCCCCTCCCTATTACATAAACGTAAAACATATAAACCATTTTTTACCCATTATAGTGAGGTGAGATACATTGCTTGTAAATGGTTTTAGATTTTTTTTAAACATAGTTATGTGAGTAATTGCAATAGATTTGTGAAATATGTAGCTTCTCGATTATACACTTTGCATTATAATTGTAAAAAGTATGCAGAAAGTTGTAGTGTTGTGAATTTAAATATATTTGTAAAGATTTTACATCATCTTTCACCAGAATCTAAAAATACTTCTCATAACTTTTTTAAATACACTGCAAAAATGATTTTCAAGAAAAAATGTTCTTAGTATTTTTGTCTTGTTTTCAGTAAAAATATCTAAAAATTCTTGAATTAAGATGCTTTATATATCTGCCAATGGGGTAAGCAAAAATATCTTGAACATTTTTCTTAAACACTGAATTCAAGTAAAATTCAAGAAAAATTCAAGAATTTTTTTTTGCTTGTTTTATGCACAGAATCACTTAAATGTGATATTTTTGGTCTAAAAACTAGACTTATTTTCTTGGTTGTTTTGCTCATCAAGAAAAAGCTTCTTAATTTAAGAATTTTTAGATGTTTTTACTGAAAACGAGAAAAAAATACTAAGATTTTTTTTTCTTGAAAATCATTTTTTGCAGTGTATTTCATAGTGTATTCACATAGTTCATATGCAACTCTTAAAAACTGGTTAATAAATGTTTTAGTGCAAACAGACAATCTGCTTTATTAAAAATATATTAATAAAGATATTTACAAATGGGGGTGGTCGTGGAGCTTTGCTATGTTTTTGGGGGGCATTACCACTCTGAAGTTTGGGGAGCTCTGCCATAGACTGTAAAAAAGATAAAGTGACATCACTTCCTTCCATTGTAATAAATTGAAGCCAAAAATGTCCGACCATGGGCGCTGCCATGTTATGTAAAAACGTTACAGTTTGGAGCCAGGGCATGCGTAAAAGGAATTGTCCGTGAAGCCAGAAGTGGAGCAGCGGTATCAAATTTCTGCCCAAACGCCCAATTCAACCACGCCAATCATAACGACATGCCCCATTTCTATATCATAAAATTATTTGCTAAAATTAACAATTGAACATACTGTATATCAGTGTGATAACAACTACCATAAAGGACCAAAAACATCTTTCGGAAAATTTTATTGGAAGTGTAATTTTTTTATTTAAACCCGAGTCCCATTTGTTTGCATGGAGAGGGCGGGGTTTATGACTTGTACTGCAGCCAGCCACCAGGGGGCGATCAAAGAGCCAGCGGCTTTGCTTTTCAAAATGTATGAATACGTGCAGAGGGCATTCGATCAATATCATTTATCTCATTTTTGACGGAGGTGGCTTTTGCATCTGACCCCTTCATATATTCTTCAGAGATGAGTTAATCCCACAATGTACTGGGTCAAGCTTAGTCAATAAAGTGATCCGAGATGGCAGACAAAGCATGTGGATTCTGCTACAGTAATATACAGTAAACCACAGAAAAGTGGCAAAAAATTTTGCACATAAAGAGCACATATGTAGAGTTGCTGTCTATTTTGACTGTTCCAATTCAGTCACTTTTGTTTTTTGTTTCAGTTATGATGTTTCCGTAAAAGACTATGTGCACTGCTGACAGCCTGCTAGGTTTTGGAAAGAAGCTTTACTGTTGTTAAAAAACAAACCAAGAAAGGAAAAAAAGCATTTGACGCCTTTATGAATCTTATTACCCCAGTGTTCACCCTTAAGAGCGGAACAAAATGGCCACGTTAGAAATGATTTTATGTCATGTTGTAATTTGTTGTGTTTTAGTGCACAAGTTCCCCAGCGAACGGAGAGCGGTGTCATTAGTGCGAGACGCGTGCGCGGCTCAACCCGGCGCCGGGGTGGAATGAGCTGTTTGAATTCTTAACAAATGTAATTTGTCAGCGTTTATTGTGGCAGGTGGGGAGGCTTCACTTTCTGGGAAGGGGGTAAATAGGTAAATCCACCAGGATTAGTGTTGGAGACAGTTCCCTGGATCTGAAGTTCATGCGCTGTTAGCAACCAGGACTCAGTACAGAGAGAGAGAGAGAGAGAGAGAGAGAGAGAGAGAGAGAGAGAGAGAGAGAGAGAGAGAGAGAGAGAGAGAGAGACTAAACAGCAGTGTTTGGGAGTGACATCTGTTATCATCAACTTCAAATCTCATTGGTTCCTGCATGTTTCATGTTGTCATATGATATGCATAAATGTAAGTATATTTAATCACAAACCATTCGAGAACCAATGAGATTTGAAGTTATTATTTTGGTTTCGCCATTACAGCACTCATATCTGGTTGCTTTGATGCTTTCATCTGGTAGATCTTGTGATGGATGGATCAATAGATTGATAGATTAAGTGAATATATAGCATTGCCAAGTTCATAACTTTATATTAAAAACACAAATCACATTATTTAAACATTATTATGTAACAGTTGTGCCATTTCAACTGTAAACAGTGTAATTGCGTAATGTGTAAAAATGTGTAATGCTGCGTTCAGCCGCTAGAGGCGCCAAGCGCGAGTGATTTCAATGTTAAGTCAATGTGAAGACGCGTTGACGCGCGGCTGGAGGTCTCGCGGCGCAAATGAAGCGTTTAGTGCGGCGCGGTAAGACGCGATTCTGCCTAATTCGCGCGTCTAGTTGCCGCGAATTGAGCGTTGCTGCGGCAGACGCGTGAGTTGAAAAATTTGAACTTTGGTGGAAAAACTCCTGATTAACCAATCAGGAGCTTGCTTTAGTAGTGACGTGATTACAGAAAGCTAGCGGAGTCGCAGAAGCCCCTCCCATGACGCAAATTTCCACGTGAATGTCTCGATGAGTAGAATTTTACGTGCGACTTTCACGTGCGAATGAAGCGAGTAAACTCACACTGTTCAAGCGGCAAACTAGGCACGGTAGACGCGATTTTGACGCCTCAAGCGCGGCTGGTGTGAACCCACGGTTAATCCTAAATTCCACTTCCCGTGCCACTTTTGCAGAATAAATATGGCTTAAAGCCGGACTAAGTCTCATGTTTTGTTTCCATGTATGAAGAAATGGAAAACAGGAAGCGCCATCTCCCAAAGCGCAGGTGCCAACCAGCAAGAGATTTTCCAACAGCCTGAAACTTTGGTCTCCAAAGGTGATGACAGGGTGGACAATTGTGGGGATTAAGTCCTGGTATAATCCTGCACTTAGCCGGCCAGAGTCGTGTGCAGGAGAAGTGTGTGTATTGGTTTTTTGCCACGGTGAGCCTGTGTGTTTGTCGGTGTAAGTGTGCTCATGCACAGAGGAGTCCGGGGATTACAGGCCTTTTTCAATTTTCTTTTTGAAGCATTATAAGCTGTTTCTGGAAGCTCACATGGGCGGCTTGTACGCAAGCAACCTTTGGCGATACCCGAATGTGCCACGTTGCATAGGGATCAGACCAGACCCCTGCATTTCGCTGGCTTAAAATTTCATGGGCAGCCAGTAGGTGACATTGTACTGTGATGATCATCTACTTATAACCCAGCAGCCAGTGGCACAGACAAAGCCGTCCGCTGGGTGAACAAGTCCAATGGGAAGCTACTTCAAAATTTGGAAAGTTGGCATCAAAGAACCTTTGACTACCTGACAATTATATTCAAGGAAAAGTTGTCATCATGATATATTATTTGGTCTTGGAAAGTTTTTAAGATGATACTTTAAACTTACAGTTATGGTGCTTAATGTTTTTGAATTTTGCGTTTATTGACTTGTAGATTATATTACAAAAGTGCTCAAAATCTACTAAATGCTGCCTTTTGTGTTTCATCTGAAAGGAGAAAGTGATATGGGATTTTTTTTCGGAAACCTATTTTGTTGTATTACCATTTGGTGCCGATATATAAGGCTAATATACCCGTAAAAAGTATTAGTTAACTCTTTCCCCGCCAAGCTAGTTGGTTGCCAGCCAGCGCCAGCATTTTTCTTGATTTTCACAAAAGTTGAATGCCTTCCAGAAAAAAAAAAATCTCTTTAAATATATAAACATACAATATATTAAATGAAAGAACAGACCCTCTGCATAAAAAAAAACAAAAATGTTTCATCCTACCTTCATTAGTTCATCCTCACCTCTCAAATATGGGTAGGTTTCTCAAAAACACCAAATTTTGAGCAAAAAAGATGAGATAATAACATTTTTGTGAAGGACTTTTGCTAGAGATCACATTCAGAGCGATCCTCAAAACCTACACAGACATTAGAGGTCTTCACGGGTCCACTTAGATCCGAAAACCCGAGGTCTAAAAGTTTCACATGTGCCTCGGACACGGGTCGGGTACAATAATAGCGGCATCGGGTCTTGGGTAATTTAAAAATGAATGTGTTTTTTCTGAATGGACCCGAGAAGACCCGAACTCTCTCGCCTGTGTGTGTCAATGTCCTTTTCAAACCTCTCATCTGTTTGCCAAGAGCGCTTGCGACATTGTGTGGTTGTCGGAAGGTTCATTTTCGTTGAGACAAACATGTCAGTCAATTATAAATGTATATTTTAGCGGTTACGTTGGTGTCGTCGTCAGATAACAAAGTAAAACGAATGGAGCAGCTCGCCAAATTGGTTGCAAGGCCACTGGAGTTTCTTTCTGTCTGACTGCTGCGCGTGGGTCTGCAGAATGCACACACGTCAGTGCCGTTTACATTCGGTTCCAGTCGGGTTAAAAAAAAATTTCACTAGTTCGTTTTTTTATTTATTTTTATTTTTTATTTATGCACGTCGGGTTCGGGTATGAAGTGATTCGGGTCATTTCGGGTCGGGTACATTTCTTTGGACCCGAGAAGACCTCTTACGGACATACAGCAATTTGCCCTAGGGCAATAATTCTGTGTTTTATAAGTTGTGGAAGAGCACCACCTGGTGGATATTAGCGGTAATACGGATTGCTGAAAATACTCGTCATTGACAGGGAAGCGTTTTCTCTTAATTGTCGGATTAACTCGTCAATGGCGGGGAAAGAGTTAATCTTACTCATTTATCCCAGTTGCATTTGCTTGCCAACACACTCATACTCAACATACTAAAAATATAGTCCCAGGATGTCACTGGGGTAGTACCCTAAAAATTTCTAATATGTACTATTTAGATACAGATGTATACATTTGATACCAATATGTACCTAAAAGTACTAACATGCACGCTTTGGTACAAAGCAAAACAAAACTCTTTACTTACAAAGGTGTACTTTTTTCAGCCTGCTAATGTTAATCGATCTGAATGCCAGTGGTTGCAGAAATTACACAGTTCATTTATAAATATATGTAAATGTGTAAATGTAAAAAACAGGTTGCACATTTCATTAATTATCTTATTGTGACCTCTATCCCGTGTAGACATCCCTAAAATGAGGGAAGATGCAACAACGAGAACACTTCTAGTACAAGTGAGGATCCTTCACAACCTTTGTGAAGTGCAAACACAGGTGAGACTGACATTTTTGGTTCAGTTTTTTTCTCTCAGATGGAGTGAACATGACTCAGCCACATAAGACACAAAAGCTCAGTTTCAAAATCTAGCTAGCTACCTCCTGAGGCGGGATTATAAAGCAATAGGCAGCTCTCGATGTGAAGTCTGCTCCGAATGGAGACATCTTAATTATGGCACCACATAAAATCCTTCTTTTGTCTAAACTGTTAGGCTGAATCACATTTATCCGTTGCATAGACATCAATCCATGAATCCAAAAATTATGGATTGAAGCTTTAAAGACTTAAAAAGTGAGTATTTTACCAAAAATTTGTTATTTATATTTATTATGCTAATGTATAATGTAGTTTCTTTAGCTTCGCCTGAATTAAAATCTGTTTGTATATTTGTATAGCAAGCAGAGGTTCATTGTTTTTTATTTCAGTTCAAATGCTACTATAGCAGGGGGCTTCATCTACTCTTCTTTGAGGGCCAGATTTTAAAATTGTAAATATGATGGGGCCAAGCTTTTTTACTTGCTTTTTTTTGCTACTTTTAGGTCATAACTAGATAAAACAATTGCAGTTTAACATTGCAAGAGCCAAATGTTTTAATATTTCAACTATGAACATTGCACAAAAAAGTGCAAGTGTAAATAATCAACAAATGTAATGCAGAGCTCTTAAACTTCTTTTGTTTATAACTGTTTAACTTTCATAAATTGTTACATTTTAAAGGAATAGTCTACTCATTTTCAATATTAAAATATGTTATTACCTTAATTAAGAAGAGTTAATCCATCCCTCTATCATCTTAGTGCTTGCACGTAAGCGTGGGGCGCGCTGCTACACTTCGATAGCATTTAGCTTAGCCCCATTCATTCAATGGTACCACTCAGAGATAAAGTTAGAAGTGACCAAACACATCAACGTTTTCCTATTTAAGACGAGTAGTTATACGAAAAAGTTTGGTGGTACAAAATAAAACGTAGCGCTTTTCTAAGCGGATTTAAAAGAGGAACTATATTTTATGGAGTCGAAGTACTCCCAAAAGTGCTGTTCCGCCATACAATATAGTTCCTCTTTTAAATCCGCTTAGAAAAGCGCTACGTTTTATTTTGTACCACCAAACTTTTTCGTATAACTACTCGTCTTAAATAGGAAAAACGTTGATGTGTTTGGTCACTTCTAACTTTATCTCTGAGTGGTACCATTGAATGAATGGGGCTAAGCTAAATGCTATCGAAGTGTAGCAGCGCGCCCCACGCTTACGTGCACTCACTAAGATGATAGAGGGATGTATCAACTCTTCTTAGTTAAGGTAATAACATATTTTAATATTGAAAATGAGTAGACTATTCCTTTAAGTATTCACAACATAAGTCAGTTTTCTCCTAATGAATAAAAAAGTTTTTCATGTTTTCTTTTTTAATATATTTAAGCAATATCGCTTGAGTAGGAGTGTGATAAGGCTCGGCCTACGGCCTCATGCCTCTGGTCTAATCACAGCCGTGATGATATAGAGCTATATCACACGACTCCGAGAGCGATATTGCTTTTATACAACAGTTCGACGGCACACGTTTGAAAAACAAAAACTAGAAAACAACAACGGAGTTATTTTAAAAGCCTCTTTGTTTGAGAACTACTTCTTCCGCCACGGATTTGAGGGCTGCCAGAATGACAGGTAACACTTTCGGCTGCTTTGAATCTCATAATAACTAAATGGACGGATAGGCATTTCTTTATATTAACGTTTCTTGGTCACAAAGTGTAGTTTTAAGATTAGTTCAGTCGAGAATATATATTTATTATATTTAAATCTACAGTCGATTAGTAAAGATAGCGCCTGTTTGAACGTTTGCTAGTGAGATTCGGTACGTATGAAAACCAAAGCATGAGCGGACGTCAGTGTTCACTCGCCCCGCTGACCACCGCCCTCTCTGGGCTACATCTCTGACCGGGATTCCCTGGCTCTGATATTCGCCTTGTTTGTTTTTGATGGTCAAAATGAGATCAAATTAGCAGTATTACTATTACTATTACTAAAACTAAAATTATTACTTGTTTTCTTATTCATATTTAGTGTCTTTTGTGTTGTTATTGTTTTGGCGCGAGGTAAAAGTTAATAAAACTATACTTATATAATGTTTCTATTGGTTTCCCATTTACTCTTAACGCGATACGAGCACTCGATTATTATTAAACTTTGTTCTTGTCAGTACTATATAAAACTGTTTTTTATAAGTGTTAGAGAGATGTTTTTGCATGCTGCTTATAAATATACCAGTGGCGATATTCTCATAACATGTTTTAATAGTCACGTCGCGATTAAATAAATGATCAATGTCCACATTTAAAAGCTGCGATGCTTACCTGCAGTTCCACTGTGTTTTCGCGTTCTGTTAAGAGATATAGCTCCGGAAAAAATGAGTGTTTACATTCCTCTTTCCAAGTGTCCACACGATGTGAAAAGACATTAATCCCATTAAGTTTAACGTAACATCCAAGAGCGCTGATCTTTGACGGAATAATAACTTCAGAATTGGGATTCACTGACTGATTTACGAGCTAGTGAAATAATAAGACACACGGAGAGTGTTTAAAAACAGCGCGTCTGTGTTTTTCCATTCAGAGATGAGCCTGTTTAGGACCTCCATTCACTAGGTGGCGGAATGATACGAAAGGTGAAGCGGTTACTGTGCCGTTATCAGTACAATATCGCATAGCTCTTAGCCAATCAGATTCGAGAACCAGAAAGAACTGTTGTATAAAACGATATATATGCTAAACCGCCTTTTCATTGTACCCTACATTCGGAGTTCGTCCCCTAGGGGCAGTCGTAATGAAATTTCAGTTTAATTGTAAATCCATGTCAACATGGGACAGAATCTCATTCCAGCGCAAGAGCCTTTAATCTACGAATATATTTTTAGGTAATTTACTTATCAGTTATAAATCGTTTTGAAAGGATTTAAGTGTTACAGATAAACTTTATCAAAAAAGGATGAATCATTTTCACCTTGAACACAGTGTTTGGATTGGAACACATTAAAATACATCACTTCCGGTCATCGTGTCACATTTTTTTATCCAAAATAATCCAAAATAAGGGTTGGCACCCCATGCAGCCCCTTTCCGACTCTTCTTCCAATTTATCTGCCATCATTTGTCTTGTACAGTGGAAAGGTTAAAGTAACCATGCTGATTTTAAATCAGACATAGATGATTGCCAGGATGGATAAAGATGATTGGAGGGCCGCTTTTGGCCCGTGGGGCGCCAGTTGACTAGCCCTGTCCTATAGCATATAACACATTTGTCTATTTTAAGTTCATCCCTTTCTAAATTTCAGCTTAACGTAAAGATAAATAAATAGCAGTTTTTCTATTTAAATGGACACTCAAGCTGGTTGAAATACTTGATCTAATACAGTATAATGATAATACATTTTGTTGTTTCGTCTGTACAGCTCTGAGTCCTTGGATTAAGTCTTTGCTAGCTATTAGGTTAAAGCAGTGTTCACATAGGATGATAAACATGAAATGATACAATCATTCAAATGATCATTTCAGGAATCTCGCTGTGTTGGGCTGCGCTCAGTGGAAGATTTCTCCCATCTAAGAGTTTTTAACATGAATTACGATCTCCACCAGAGACTGTGGGTGGCTATTTTTGATTATGATCTGAATTTATTTAATTTGTGTTCCTCTCCGGAGCATTGGAGGTTTTAAGCAGTCTTTCTTTAATGCAACATCAAAGTGGTCCACAGATTAGGCTCTAGCAGTTAATGCAGATTTAAAAACTCATATCACTGCATGAAGATGCTGCCCATAAGGGCTTTTTCTAAATAATTCACGTTCTAATGTACAGATATGTATACACTTGGTATCAATTTGTACCTTTGAGATGCAATTATATACTTTTGAGGTACTAATATGCACTCTTTGGTACCAATATGTACCTTTGAGGTGCTATTATGAACTCTAAGGGCCCTATTTTAACAATCTAAGCGCATTGTCTAAAGCCAAGCGTACAGTCGAAAAGGGTTGTTCATATTCTCCTAATGAGTAATGGGTGTGTTTTGGGCGTAACATGCAATAAACCAATGAGAGTCCCAGCTCTCTTCCCCTTTAAAAGCCAGTTGCACTGGCGCTATGTCTAATCCCTATTTAGATGACGGACTTTGTAAACTGAAAAACTAAGCGTTTCAGCACTCGGACAGCGCCATGTTTTTTTTTTTTACAAAGCATTACTTAAAATGTTTCTCATCTCACCATATCCACAGGCACAGAGCCATCATATACAATAAATCCGTGAGGTAGCATTTAAAAAAACCATTTAAAAACAGATGCATTTGTTTAAAGCAAAGCATCTATTTACTTACCAGTCTACAGGTGAAGCAGCTCTTTACGCCTTCTAACGTCTCATAATCGGTCCTCATTTATGTCCAAGAGACTCAATAATAATCTTTTACATTTTAATCCTTTAATTTTTCATATTTAAAATAGTTTTTGTGCTGCTGCGCATTCATGTATGTAATAACCAAACCCAAATAAAAAAATAACCAAACCCGCGTTGCCGTCCCGTTTATAGGCGCATAATTACTAACACGCTCTTTAAATAACAAAAAAAACATATTGCGCCATTGACTTTAGATTTTAGACCAGGTTTTAGTTGGTCAATGGCATAGTCTATTTTAGTTGCCTCAAAATAGCAACGCGCCAACAATGCGCCTGAAAACACCTCGTTTTCAGACTAGAACGCCCATGGGCTAGACGTGAAAATGATCATTGCGCGGGTTGAAACTAGCAAAAGACACTTGCGTCGCGCA
Organism: Misgurnus anguillicaudatus; assembly: GCF_027580225.2. NCBI lineage: Eukaryota > Metazoa > Chordata > Actinopteri > Cypriniformes > Cobitidae > Misgurnus > Misgurnus anguillicaudatus. Next base: position 26,860,866 of record NC_073361.2, on the reverse strand, counting down.
TTAGGCTACATTGCGCTGCATTGCGCCGGCCGGGTGTATGATAGAGCCCTATGGGTGCAAAGGTATCCTTTTTAAAAGTGTACTCCCCCAGTTACACCTAGGGAAATTTTTTTGACCATTTCGTATGAATAAAACTTGCAATTGTTGCTTCTTTTTCTAGCAACACCGCAAAGAAATGAAAAACATTCCGTAGTCCTACATAGCAACATCATGGCATTTATATTAAAAATATAAATGTAAATATGAATGAAAATGATTTTGGAATGACTTTGACAAGTCTTCAGATGTTTTATCAGATTAATAAAATTTGTCATGAGTCTAGAATAGAATAAGTTTGTTAATGCAATAAATGCCATTTTCCGAATGTGACGACCTCTATAATGCAATGAATTATGAGATCCGTGCATCTCTGAACTGAGGAAGCTTTTGAATATTCACATGCCACCCCCGTTCATTCAGATCTGGGTTTCTTTACATAAGGAAGTGACACAGTTGATTTTACACTGTCAGAAGAAAATGTCATCGCTACTTTGCATAATGTTTTTTGAGAGAGAGAGAGAGAGTGAGAGAGAGAGAGAGAGAGAGAGAGAGAGAGAGAGAGAGAGAGAGAGAGAGAGAGAGAGAGAGAGAGAGGGATGCATACACATGAACGATTATTCCGGCTAATCAATTTCAGGATTTTCAACAGTCTGTTACTTGCACACACACCCGTACGCACACAATGCTTCATTCAGAGCCCTGGGTGTACGGCTGCTGAGAAGGAGGGGCTCATGAGATCTTCGGGAGGTGGAGGGAGATGAACAGAATGATGGCACAGATGGCCCAGTACATTCCCAGTACCAATTAATCCCCAGTTAAATCTGACACATCTTAACCTGCGCTGAGACTCATTCAGCACTACAGGAAAACCCATATGGCAAAAAGACACTTTCAGGCAGCAATTTAGACCTGGCAGGATGCCAACCCTTTTCTGGCTAACCCCCCACACCCCTTCCCGTTAATAGACATGTTTGTTCTACACGTCTAGCCAGCATGCGGTAAGACTGTCCGCTTGTTTTAATGAGGGCCGGTTTTGATATCACCTCGTCTTGCACTCATGCATTCGGCCATTGCGAAGAGACGCTGAGAGTTACTGCAGAGCGGAGTGCTTTACTGAAATACGACGTCCGAGAATAAACCGCAACAAGGTTCCGAAAGTAAGAATGCCATCAAAACTGATAATGTATGAACCCTTAATAACAGGCCTACTGAGGCTGTTACCGTGACTAATGGTATGTGCTTTTGGAAATGCATAAAGTAATTCGCAAAATTTGTTGCGAGAAAGTTATTCGTAACTTTAACTTTATGTAAACATTGTTGCGATAAAGTAATTTGTACTATAACTTTATTTAGTGTTGTAGTCAAGCCTAAATCGAATCAGAGTCAAGACCAAAGATCAAGTGTCGAGTCCAGATAAAGCTGGACATGGACTCGTTTTTTTCCTCTGACTTGACACTTGACCTCTGGTGGTGGTCTTGACTCAGGGTGTTTTCACACTTGTTGTGCGGCCTCGGAGCGCACCAAATTACATTGTATCATTTTTCAGTTAGTGCGGTCCGTGTTCACATATGTTGTTTTTACCATACTCGAAACGCCGCACCATACATCATTCGTACAATCATTGGTCTCTGACAGCTCTTACCATCTCATGACCACCCCACCATGTCTCCACGACAACCAGCCTGACAGGAAAAGCGAAGCTAGCAAGATATGGAGATAAAAGATGCGAAGTTTGCAAAGTTTCTTTCCTTTAACGCGAAATTGCGCAACTGTTCTATTAAAAGCTTTTTTCGCGGAGCTATCACTACTTTTGTGTGTGGAGGACAGCTATGCATTTATAAAATTATCAGCTCAAACGTCCAGGAGACAGCGAATCTCTGCAACGGACCAAGATTGCCTTGTTTGTTGTTAACCCACAATATAACACATCACGACGGACGCCCAGTAGCTCAAACATGTGGAGAACTTCCTGTATTTGCTTCGGCCCAAGGTCAAGCAGCGTTCACCCCACAGATGGGTTGCACCAGAGTTCGCCGACAGCTGCTCCGAGATCACCTGTTTAGAGCGGTCTCGGAGTGGCCGTTTAGTGCGCACCAGAGTGCGGCTGTTGTGTTCACACCGACCCAAATTAACCGTACTTGGACCGACACGTCATTTGGGCGGACCTAAACAGTGCATGTGTGAAAGCAACCTCAAGGGGGTCGGACACCGGCCGCGCAGCTCAGCTTCGCGCCGCGCCGAGTCGCGTCCAGGACAACTCGGATGTATCGTAAACCGGAAGTGAACATCAAATAGCGCATGCTTCGTCAGATCTCGTCTACTTCAAAATGCAAAATATACGTTAGCAGCCGATGTTAATCGTTAATAATTTGGGACAAATATGATGATATTTAATGTTAAACTATGTGAGTGGCACTCTATGGTGCGACAGGGATTTGAGCAACTTCCTGAGTAGTAGCTGGGCGGCGCGGACAGGCGCCACCTGTTGGCGCCGGTGTGCGTATACTCATAGAAAGCAACGTCGCTGAGCTGCGCGTCCTGTGTGCGACCCCCTTCAGACTCAAGTTTGACTTGACTACAACACTGATTTTATTTAAAATTGGTTGATCTTGGTAATCTTAGAAATGGGAATATAAATAAAAATATAATAATTTTAAATAATAAGCATGATCTAATATAGCTAACATGGAATTTTGTACCTGGATAATGTTAGCGAGTGATAGCTATGTAAAATATGTACGGTAATATGAAGCTTTGAAACTAGATAACATTGGTTAATGTTCAATAACCACCTAATAATCCACCTAATTATTATTATTATAATATTCTAGAATATAATGTTAGGGCATAAAAAGGATTGCCATTTTCTGATAATACTTAAAAGACATATCATGAAAATCTGACTTTTTTTGGTAAACCATTCTCTGCAAGAATGTAAAAAAATATGTAGTTGAAATTTAGCTCCCCTTTTGATGTCAGAAGGGGATAGTACCGCCCTTTAACCAGCTCATTTGCATTTACAGGAACACACAAAATGGCAATTTTTTCTCACACCTACAAAGTGTCAATTTTAACATGTTATAATAAATTATCTATGTGGTATTTTGAGCTAGAACTTCACATACGTTTTCTAGGGACACTAGAAAAAGTCTTGTGAAATGTCCCCTTTAAAACAAGGATTGATTTAAATATGTTGGAAAACCTTTTTGACGAAATGCTGTTCTGGAAATGGAAAATATGTCTCCTGAAATCCAGGCACCAGCCAAAGTTTTGTGCTCTTTCTGAAGTCTGAAGTCATATTGTGACATACCCAAGCGTTGTCTTCATCTTACGTTTGTTTTAAACGGAAACTGTGACAAAATGGATTACAGGGTCCCACCTCCAATTTCTAATTGTGATAAATTTGTCCATTTTATCGAGACGACGAGCCAATAAAGGGCAACGTGATCCGTTAAACTGGATTTAGTTTCACAGGCGTTTGGCAAAGCCAGTGAGATTTTACGAATATCGCACTTCCATCTGCCCTTCTTCTGGCAAAGGAGTTTCCCAAACACTCGTTCTTAGCCGTGCCAATATTTATTTACAGGAGCATCAAAATCTTACAGATTTCACCACATTAACTCCCTAATATTCGAACGATTGCTTTATCTGTTAGCACTTAAGGTTGAAGTTTCGCATGAAATCCCAATGTTTTGTGTGGTGAATGTGACATCATTTAATTGTTGTCCTTCTTGAATGAGTGTGGTGTAATTTTGTGCATGTTAACATATGCAGGCGAGCTCTGTCGCAGATACAGATTATCCGCTGCCTACCTGAGCGTGAAAGGAGGGGGACGAGGCAGCTTCAAGTGACCCACGGAAAGTGGAAATCCTGCTCTTTACAGAGGCGTTGAAGTGTGCAGTAATTGTAATGACTTCGGATGAACATGCCCGGCAGATGTGCTCAGACTGGAATATGTACTCGCGAATGCGAGCTGTCTGTTTGAATGCATGTTGATGTCTGCTGTGAGGTTCTACCTATGGCTGCATTAACTACATAGTGTAGAAGACGTGCATTGTTTTGTTGAAGCAGAGCAGTAGATTTGAATGCTATTCATAAGTTTTCTTCATGAATTATGAAGTTTCTTGGTAAATCCTGAGGTATAAATTATACTTTTATATTTCATTCTGAACCTCTATGCCTTTACTTTAAAGTCTTTTACTCACCTATACACTCTTAAAAATAAAGGTGCTTAAAGGAAAACACCACCATTTTCAATATTTTGCTATGTTCTTACCTCAAATTAGACGAATTAATACATACCTATCTTTTTTCAATGCGTGCACTTAATCCTTGTACAGTGCGTCGTGACTGTGTTAGCCTTTAGCCTAGCACCATTCATTCCTAAGGATCCAAACAGGGATGAATTTAGAAGCCACCAAACACTTCCATGTTTTCCCTATTTAAAAACTGTTACATGAGTATTTACACAAGTAGGTGTGGTGGCACAAAAATAAAACGTGGCGATTTTTTAAGCGGATTAAAAATTGAGAACTATATTGTATGGCGGAAGAGCACTTAGTTTGCAGCACTTTGACCTCGGCGCGCAGTAACATAATCACTTCTGACTACTCCCCCCCTCGCTCAAACTTTCGTCAAACTTCCGAAGTGATGGGGATGAGACCGCCTATGCCAAGTCCGAGTCAAGACCGAGTCTTTGAAGGGTCGAGACCGAGTCCGTTGGTTTTCAAATAGAGTCGAGTCTGAGTAAGGGCCGAGCCTTTGAGGAAGCAAGTCAGAGTCGAGACCGAGTCCTTTAGGAGTCGAAAAACATTCATGATTTAATATCACCCCAGTTAATAATCAATAGTTAGGCCTACAGACTAAGCAAGATTGGGAAATGTTTAGAGGAGCAGTCTTAACATCTTAATAAGGACTATGCTTTAACTATCATTTAAAAAATCCCTACCACATGTATCATCTTTTGCCTATGTTTCTAGAGATAAATAAACGGCTCTGATGGCAGTATCTTTGCATTGCACCATGGGATGTCATTTTCAAATAATGCCCGTCAACATTGCATTTTATTATTATTGTTATGTGTTGTGTGGTTTTTTATATGGATATAAAAAATGCGTTGGTCTCGAGGACTCGGTCTGAAATTACGAGTCCTTCTCCTTTCACTGTGGTCCGAGACCGAGTCAAGATCGAGTCTTTGAAGGAACAAGTCCAAGACGACTCCGAGAAAACAGAAATCGGTCTCAAGTCGGAGACCGGACTGGAGTACTACATCACTACTCTTCCGCTATACAATATAGTGCTATCTTTTTATCTGCTTAAAAAATCGCCATGTTTTATTTTGTGCCACCATACTTACTTGTGTAACTACTCATGTAACAGTCTTTAAATTGGAAAAACATGGAATTGTTTGGTGGCTTCTAAATTAATCCCTGTTTGGATCCTAAAGAATAAATGAGGCTAGGCTAAATGCTAACACATTCACGACGCGCTGTACAAAGCTTAAGTCCACGCATTGAATAATGATAGGTATGTATTAATTTGTCTAAATTGAGGTAAGAACATAGTAAAATATTGAAAAACGGTGGTGTTTTCCTTTAAAAGGTTCTTCACGGTGATGCCATAAAAGAACCATTTTTATAATCTAAAGATCCTTAAAGGTGCTACTCGATGCCATAGAAGAACCATTTTTTGGCTTTATGGCTCCATAAACGACCTTTAAAATTTAAAGAACCTTTCTCGTAGTAAAAAGGTTCTTTTGGTTATAAAAATGTATGAAAGTAATGGTTCTTCTAAGAACCTTTGACTGAATGTTTTTTTGAGGAATCAAAAAGGTTCTTTTATGACATCAATGTAAAGAATCTTTTTAACCACCTTTATTGATCTATGTTTCTCATCCAGGACACACCTGCAGATATTCCCTATGGTCCAGACCACTTCCTTGTTGTTAGTGAGTGAATACTGATTTTCAATAAATTCATAAATATCATTCACTACGTACGCAGTAAATGAAATCACGCTCTAATTGGATAAAGAAGTAATATGAACATTCTCACACGTCCTTTTATTACCAATTAATATAATTAGTGATTCCGGAGGAATGTGTGCCTTACGCCGATCCCGACTGATTTTATTTCACGTAATTCCATTGTTTTTAAATTGTCGAGAGCCAAGTCAACTAGCGCGACGGTGCCTTATAAAAATCGAATGCGTTTGTAATCTCATCTGTTTTAATCACATCTAATCAGATATTATCTAAACTAATCACATCACAGATCAAATTAACCCGCTCTAATCTGATCCTGTTGCCATGGTGATTTCTGGTATCCCTGAAGTTGGGCTTCTGGTTTTTGTTGTCCAAAGTTTTGTGTTTCTGTAACTGAGTTGCTTAATTTAGAAGCGACATTAAACCTGTCATTCTCTAACAAATGAGAGGAAAGCTTTAAAATAGCTACGTCGTGATGTCTATTTTTATATAGCTTTTAACACGTGATATGCTGGAATGGTTTCCAGCACTCGTCGCAACCATGCATAAGATTAACAGTATAAAAAATGTATGAAGGCGTGTTTTTATGTACCGTAACTAATGCCTATGTTCTTAAATTGACACGGTGTACCTTACAAGTCTGAACAAACTTGTCACCTTAAAAGTAATGGACTGGCATTTACAGTTAGAGTTTTTGAATGCATTCTGGGATAAATCTCACAGCCTGTTTTATAATGTGTCAGATTATTGCAAACCTATTCATTGTCCTGTTCCTTGTTGACATTTATGATCAACAATTTGCAAGAGTGCACCACTTTACCCCGTCACAGCTGTTTTAAATGTCTGTAATATAAACCATGGCTGTTTTACATCCCTCAGTATGAAGTACAGTATTTGGGATGTTTTATTCAGTTGATTTCAATGCTTTTTAAAAAAAAAAAACTTAAAACACAGTTGCATCAAGTATTGCATGGATAAACACCGGTCATATTTATTTCTGAAAAGCATTCTATTGACTATTAATGATGTGTTGAATTGCCTGTATTTTTAGGCCCATAAAACGTGTTCCCATTCTGTCTTGATGCTGTCAAGGCGCAGATGTTGGACACCTCGAGGTCTTTTATGATAGAATTTAAATCGTTGCGCAGTTGTTTGCCGATCGGCGAGCACGTCTTGACGAGGCAGAGGGAATTATGGGTCGCGCTCTCAAACACCTGCTCCACCATACTGAGCGTTTGCAATCGTCATTGTTTCACGAGATCAGACCGCAGACAGCGGCGGCCATTTTAAGAGCGATATGAACCAAGCACCCCCTTTTTCACTTGTGCACGCATGCTAAATCACCTCGGCGGCTACATTTCGACTGAAATCCTGATGTTATATCGCTCGGCGAAGGGTTGCGATGATTTACTGAAACAATCACCGGCTCTTCTATTTCTCCCATGAGGGCGAGGAAGTCGCCATATGCTGTGGAGATGAGACGTTTTAAAAAATCCAATCTTGATGAGGAAACGGAGATTTTGAGAGAAACTGTATGACTCTTCTCGCAGATGTGACACTGGCTGCGGGATATATAAAACAAACGTGCGGGATATTGGCCGGCCGGAGGTTGCAGAATGCGAGAATAAAAAGCGGTTTAGCTGTAATTATAGAAGGAACTGAATCACTAGAGGAAGATGACCGGAGCAAATAGTGAGACTGATGCAATCGAATGCCTCAGGCAAATATTCCCTCAGCCATCTCTGGCCACGGTAAACATACACATACAAACACCCGATAAGAAAGATGAACCCCGGTCACTCAAAGATGAGCGTCTGGCTCTTGGATTTATCCCCTGCCCTAACAAACGTATATAGGTTGTAATCCTACGCAAACAGTCATCCCAACCAACAGGAGGACATTGATTCACTGGGTGTAGGCCAGATGCGGAAGGTTCTTGGAAATATTACATGATCTTTCCGAATAGCCGAGCAAAAAATTTAAAAAGAAGATTTGGTCATAAGTTGCTTATGTTGTTTTTACCCATATGACGTTTACATTTGTGTGTGTGTGTGGGGGGGGCAAGTAAAAGAAACATTGAGATATGAAAATGTTGCCGAATATCCATTTTATCCAATATGCTATTTTTGGTGTTAGGCAGAAGTAAGGTCCATTTTTTAAGCGTGCGTGAAGGTCTGCGTACAGTGTGTGTGAGACGCACTTTTTGTCATCAGATGAGTGTGTGCGTACTGTACGTGCACTGCCAGATTATTAAAACAATGTATACATTGTAATAAGTCTTGCACGCCTGACCTCACGTTGTTTTCTTGTCACTTCTTGTGTGCATTTGGTGGTAAGACAGTTTGCGGACCTGGACAAAGTTGTCGGCGATTCTTCCTATGCTAAAGTCATGCAGTGTGAAACTTCCTGTCACCGATTCATCGTGCAGTCAGCTATTGTGTAGCTAACATAATTTACATTAATTTTACACAATAATGTTAGCTCAGTGTTGTAGTTAATACGCATTAGATATGATATCTGAACAAAGGTCATTTACTTTGCTTGTTATCAGAAATAAACTACTGTATTTTTCGGACTATAAGCCGCGTTTTTTACATAACTGCGTCTTATAGTCAGATGCGCCTTGTAAGTCAGTAAGAATTAATTTTGACATTATGAGGCAAGAGACATCATTACCGTCTACAGCCGCGAGAGTCCGCTATATGCTGCTCCTGTATTTATGTAATTCAATTAATTCAGTGATGTGGAATGACGAGTCTGTGAACTTCATGCTAGTTGGCTTGTTCGGTTCATTTAGCCTATTCAACCTTACAGGTAAGTTCTGTATGCTATGGTTTATCTTTTAAATAACTGATAATATTACTTTAACGGACAGACATCTATTCAGCCTGCTGTTCTATCTGCTATTGTTTAGTTGAATAACTTGCCTTTCCAGATTAAATGTCTGTTCTTTGGCTTGGAATTTGTGAAATAATTTTCTAAATAAACGCGACGTGTAGTCCACTGCGATTTATATATGTTATTTCGTCTTAATTACACATTTTTGAATGATGCGACTTATAGTCCGGTACGTGCGGCTTATAGTCCGGAAAATACGGTACTCTAAAAAGACTTGATTTTATGTGGAAGTCTACCAGAAGTTACGTTTGGTCCACAAAAAATGTTTGTTTAAGTTGTTGCAGTCACTAGCGGTGTGCATGCAGGTTTAGGGAGTGTGCACACCAAGGTGTTTACGCTGGCATTTGTTTCCAGTGGAAGCGCCACGCTTTTCAAAAACGTCAGCAGCTGGGTAAAACCTCAGCTCGTCAATGTCACTTCTCAATCGGCCATCCAATCAAAGTGGAGGGGGGGGGGGGGCAAATATAACAACAACCAACCGGCGCATTGTCAAAGACTGATAAATAAAGCAGAAGTATCATAGCAACCAAAGCCTCACTGAAAAAAAAGCTGGTAAGCGCCTACAGTCAGCGTCCGGCTGCCATTTTCAGCCGCCTTTGAACGCTTTGGTGTACACGCCAAAAATGAGTGTGCTCAAAATATAATTCAAATGATATACAATTTTTATTTTTGTTAGAGAGAGAGTTGCTGCATCCGAAACCGCCTACTTCCATACTATATAGTAAGCAAAAAGCAGTAGGCGAGGTGAGTATTATGTCCGAATAGATAGTATTCCAAAAACAGTATGCGAAAAGTACCCGGATGACCTACTCATTCCGGTTAGATTTTGAAGTGTGCATACGACAGACACTTCACTATCCCATGATGCCCCGGGAGCGGAGTTATCCAACGAAGAAGAAGAGGCGTCATCATATTAGGCTTGCCGCATGAATCGACAGCCAGAGTACCGCAAATCGTGGAACTTTGACGTCATTCGGCTGTCGATTCTTCCGGCGCCGCATAAAATCAAACAAGTCTATTAGGAAATGGCGGAAAGCGACAATGTGGCTGTATTCGCGCTGGTATGATATGACGTGATAACGATGTATGTCACGTGATGTATCCACATTGTCGAAATGGCCGAAAACATGTAGTACATCCGAAATCGCATTTATACTACCAGGATTAATACTGAACAGTACCTTCTGAGTAAGTAGGTACTTCATCTCATTCAGTACGTACTGTACAGTATGCGGTTTCGTGCCCAGCCAGTGCAACTTAAATTATTGATTAAAAATAAAAAATGTATTCCTAAAAAAAATGTAAAAAGATTTACATTTATGCATTTGGCAGATGCTTTTATACAAAGCAACTTACAGTGCATTACAAGGTATACATTTTATTCGTATGTGCTTCCTCTGGGAAGATATGTATAACGGCTAGATGTATTACGGCGGAATCTCTAACGGCATCACCTAGCGGCCATCCTACCTCAGACAGATCGCTCACTCGTAGCATCGAGTGCAATGGTGCAGGTACTTTCAAACGACCACCACTTGCTCAGTTTTCTACCGATTTTCAAACGGTTTGGTTTCTTACAAACGTTATTAACGTGGCTATAATTCTGGATGCTTTAACATGTTTCATGAATTTTTTTTTTTTAAGTATGCAGTGTCATAGGTACATCTTTGACGTTTATAACAAACCAAACCGTTTGAAAATCGGTAAAAAATTAAGCAAGTTATGGTCATTTAAAAGTAACTGCATCATTAAAACTTAACTACGCTACGAGTGAGCGAGCGTCATGTGGCAAGATGGCCGCCAAAATGCGGACGTTCCACTCAATTGGCCAGCAGCGAGGGCGAGACATCTAGCCTTTACACATATCTGGGTGATTCTCACGAAACCATTGAAACACCACGGCACTAATGATTTTAGCTTTAAAATGTGTAATATAGTAACATTAAAAAGCATTAACAATACTGTGTTCTACCTTGCACAATGTGTGATTTCAACATAAGAATTTATAATTGGAAATTTTATCTCATTTTCTGCTGAAATTCTCATTACCGCAATGTGTCCGGCTGTGTTTGAACATGCGTTATGTTGTAATTTAATCAAATTAACACAGAAATATTAAGAAAAAAATAAATGGATGTTTTGCTAGACTACTTTAGATGACAGAAAAAATATTTACTGAATATTCATGTATAATAATAATGAAGAAAAATTAGGAAAATGATGTGTCCATGCCTGATGTTCTCATCCTCCGCAAAACTTTTTGAGAACAGTTTAAGCACACATACAGAATTTTAATAAAATTTGATTTTGAGTGACCAAGCACATGGACCAGTTACTTCAAGATGGCTACCAGGTAAGATCATTTTTTTACAGTTAATTTGAAATATTGTCTTGTCAGAATGCTTACACGACATTTTGATTATCATTACCGCAACAGATGCTTATTAAATGTAAATTTAATTAATAGAAGCATAATACTTTGATTTTAAATGCATGTGCAGAATCTCCAAATTATGTTCTTTCAGGTTTGTCATGTCATTTTGAAAATATGTCAGTGTTGATGTTTTCTGACTGTTGCAGTAATGAGATTTTTTAGGACAATTTTTTTTAATTATGTTACAAAAAGTGTTAAATGATAAGTAAAAGTTTTTAAATTAATGTTCCCATTTACTCCAGACTTTGTTTTTCAATGTCTGGTGGGAAAAAAAGTAAATTTAAGCAATTTTTACATTTTCATGCTTGACATTTTTAAAACCAAGTTTTCGTGAGAATCACCCATCTATGATCAAACCCATGACCAATGCTAACGTAATGCTAATGCTAACACACATAAAAAAATCAGTAAAACACACAAAACCTCAGAAAGGCATTAAATTTTATATGTATTTAATGAATGATTTCTGAGTCCAACAGTTGTTGGGCAACGTTTGGTTTTTATTCAGACCGTTATACGTAAAAATCCGATGCTTACTTTAATAACTGAAAGCTTTGAATCAACTCATTTTTTAATGTTAAATCAGTTCACACACATGAAGACCTGAAAAATAAGGAAAAGTCGAAGTCACATGAATATTTCTAATGATTTGACTCCTGATTGATGGTTCACAATATTTGGGGGAGTAAATGAGTGTTTTTTACCATATGGTTTAAACCTCAAGCTGGACCTTGTCACTTTTTGATAGAGCGACGTGTGAAGGCTTTGCTCTCAGGATATCAGTCGTTCTGGTTCTGACAGTGTCATTATCCAAGTGCCTGTGTTTGATGACTCCCAATAAGACCCTTTCACAGACTCCTGGGTATCCGAAGTAGTACAGCATTTAATGAACAATGTCGCTAACAGGTTGTGCAGAGGGGGAAGGAAAGGCCGCAGAACGGTATGGCTGTAATTACTCGCTGTTTATCTCACCGGGCACCGTGTAAAGGCGACAGCCAGTCAGCGGCCAATTCTTTACAACTTCTGTTGTAAAATCTCATAGAGGTGTACATATTTTTTGTTGCCTATGAATAATTGAACGCTTGTGTGAGTTTGAAAATTTTAAGCACCCGCTCTCTTTCCAAAGTGCTTTTTGTGCACTTAGCATGCATTTTTATGGATGTTTGTCTGAGGGCTTGTAGACAAAAGATGCGATACAAAACCAATACCAGCGTTTGGATGGGGAGATGATATCTTTTAAGTGTTTCTTTTGTCCAAATGCACTTCAGTGGCTAATTCTGTAATATTTTGCTCTTTTTAATGCTGTGTATTATGTTGTACGCATACACTTTCAGTGTTACTGGATCAACAAAGGAGATGCGGTCCTGTGACCATCTTAGAAAATGGCTTATATTATTATTATTTCCATATTCCTGTGATACTCCTATGTTATCATTTCAAATGAATGTTATGCGTAGACCGGAAAGGCCTGATTAACTCATTACAAACCTGAATGTATAATTAATGCACAATTATGCAAATGTTATTAGATTCCCCGTCCCTTTCTACAAATAATTAAATACATTATATTAAAATTTTAATTATTTACAAGAATGAAGATGCAGCTTTACACCGTATAAAACAGACAGAGAAACAACAATCTGTTCTCAAAGGGAAAATGTACCTATTTTACCTGAATTATACAAAACACATGATACAAATGAAACCATGCCCTAACCTTAGCACCAAAGGAACGAATGAAATTTTATGCTAAAACGTACAAATAATATTGTCCGTCTCGAAAATATTGTGTTAGAAAAATCTGTCTTTTGCAGTTATTTGTTGTATTTTTGGATTTGATATCAAAAAATATATATACTGTAGTATTGAGGGTTTGAGGGGTTAACACACGTTAAATACGGGTAAAAATCAGCTGTGGCGGGTAATGTTGTCAAATCAATAGCCAATTTGGCAGGTTACTTAAAAAAATGCTTAATTGTTCATTTCTCTGTAAAGTTCATGTAAGCCAAATCTGCACAGTTTATAAATACTCAAATCTTGAGTCATCATGGTACTGTAAAAAATTTGCTGTAATTATGCAACTGGCTGCCAGTAACTTACTGTAGAAGATAAAGACTGAAAATGTTTTATGTTCATTTAACTTTGAACAAACTATTGCCAGTAAATAACATGAATGTAAAATTTACAGTAAGTTACTGGCAGCTAGTTGCATAATTACAGCAATTTTTTACAGTATCATGATTGTAATTTCTACAGATTTTTTTTACATTGCATAGACTGTAAAAAAGATGGATGACGCGATGTTGCTTCCTTCCGTTGTAATGAATTGAAGCAAAAAATGTCCGACCACAGGCACTGCCATGTTACATAAAAACATTGGAGCCAGAGGTGAAGCCACGATATCAAACTTTCCCAAATGCTTGCGTGCCCAATTTAACCACGCCAATCATTATGACACTCCCCGTTTCCATAGCATCAAATTACTAGCTAAAATGAAACTTCTCACAAAAATGAATAATTGAACATATATCACTGTGATAACAACTACCTTAAAGGACCAAAACCATCTTTCGGAAAATTTTATTGGAAGTGTAAATATATTTTATTTAGAGCTGTGTCCCGTTCGTTTGCATTAAGCGGGTGGGGTTTATGAATTGTACTGCAGCCAGCCACCAGATGGCGATCAAAGAGCCGGCAACCTTACTTTTCATGATGTACAGTATGAGGCACATCCGTGGAAAACTAAAAACAGCATTATTGGACAGCATCTGCGCATCTCTGGCTTACTTGAACACACCTGTCACAATGCACGCTACACTCGAGACTTGAACATAATAATGTTGCGATACTTAGCTGGGGTTACTAACTTAACTGGGGTGAAGTGCTTATTAAAACTAATATTTATAAGCATCAAGCAGAAACAACATCTCTCTGACTTATTTTTTTAAAGAGCACCTATTATCCGATTCACGATCAGTGTTGGGGGTAACGCATTACAGGTAACGCGCATTACTTAATAATATTACCTTTCGAGTAACGAGTAAAGTAACGCATTACTTTATAAATGTACACATTCATGATTGAGTTACTTTTTTATAAAAATAATGCGAGTTAGTTTTGAGTTTATATAATTCAACTTAAAAATAAAATAATGTACTGAATTAAACTGAACATATTAACGTATTTGAAAGTAGTTGCGTCTGAGCGGGAAAAGTTTGAGTCAACTGAGATGGCAGGCCAGAGCTTGACATTTTTCCGATCATAAAAATACCTGGAAGGCCTGAAAGAGATCAAGCCTCAGCCAAGTGAGAAAAAGTAACGCAAAAGTAACTTAAAAGTAACATAAGCATTACTTTCAATGGAAAGTAACTAAGTAACACAATTAGTTACTTTTTTTGGAAGTAACTTAATATTGCAATGCATTACTTTTAAAAGTAACTTTTCCCAACACTGTTCATGATTTTACATTTCCTTTGGTGTTTAAGTGTGTATTAGTACATGTTAACGCAAATTGTACCGTGTTGATTTGCAAGGACAAGGATGAGAGACGAAGGGAGGAGATGGCAGGATGACAGAATTTTGTTTGAATAATATGTAATTCAGATTTTATAATAAAAAATAATAAAAAGTTTAATAAATGTTTATAGATAAAGATGTGACATGGTTCTGGTTATTTTCTTTCTTTTTTTTGGCCAGTAAAAGTTCTGAATGGCCGGTAACTTGAAAATGTAGTAACCAAATTGGCTGGTGAGTAAAAAAGTTAATTTCAAACCCTGGTTGTATGTATATTTGTATATGCTTAAAAGTTTGTTCAGGTCCCCAAATCATAATTTTTAAAATGGTAGTAGTGTTCCATAGCCGGTCTTTAGTCTTCACTTGGTTGAAGAAATTAGATAAATAAAGGCTAAAGATAAAAATATAAGTATATTTTAGCTCACCGTCATCTTTTATCTTGCTGTCCCCACATTATTATTCCTCATGTGTCCGAGGAGCAATCTACAGGATCCTGCTGTATACACCAGGGACCAATTTATCCTTCTGTCTCCCAGGCCTGTATTTACATCAACAGGGTCTCTGATATGTACAAGTAATTATAACAGGTTCCCTATTGAACTGTAACGCTGCGGCATCATCCAATTACCGCACACGGCCTTTATACCACCTCTAAATACGATGAATCCGAATGCTGCGACTTTTAAACAATTGCGTTTCATCATTACATCTCTGTAATGCTAACAAATTGACCCATTCAGCCTGCATGCTAATGCTGCGTACCATTTCTTTCAAATGCAGCGGTGAACAACAGCGAGATGCTTTGGCTGTAGAAATGAATGGAGAACAAAGGTTGGAGTGTTGAATGAGGATTTAATGCAGTTGCTAATGAGGTACGTGGTATTCATTGTGAACTATAAGCTTTCTGTATAACTTCACAATTATTGCTGTCTAATGAACCGAACATCGGAATATATTAAGACTTCCTTTAAAGGGTTCAGATGAATTGTGAGGACTCCAGACACATCTTCATATATAGCTTAAGACTTATTATGTTAAATGTTGGTAAATTACAACAAAGACAGACGTACCATGATACTGTGATGGGATTAGATAGTAGTAACATGGCATTCTGAATGTTTACCATATTTATTGGTGTATATGATTCAGGCATTTAACAGATGAAGAGTTTTGTTGCAAAACGAGATAAATCCATTTTTTAACATTTTTGTCAAAACATGTTTATTATTATGTTATCATGTCATTATTTTGTTTTATGGTGCTACTTAGCTGTATTTTTTAAGTTATGAAGGTTTAAATCAAAACAAACCAACTGCAGTTCAATTGAAATTAATTGGAATGCACAACCAAAAAATGAGATTTCTGAACAATTAAAAAAACGGTGGTTATCTCGTTTTGCAACAAAACACTTCAGATGCTTTTATCCAAAACCACCTACAAAGGTGAGGATGACCTAACCTTTTTTTATCATAAGCAATAGTATGAGAAATGGCATACAAAGTTGACAAAGTTAGAGACACAAACTGTTTAGGAACAGAGAAAATATTAGTTTTTCCTCTTTACATAATAATATTTATAATACTTTTTTATACTAGAATAATTTTTTAACACTAAAACTTTAACTTACAGTATGTGACAATTTTCATTTTATCATGCTTCATAATCCTATACAAAAAAACACGATAGTGAAAAGATAAAGCAATGTGACACTTTTTATGTCTAATAATTAAATGACATGATGGCATCTGAACCATTTAAAAAAATATTCAGTAAAAATGAAAAAAAAAATGTTGCTTTGCCAAACCATTTTAATTATGTCCCCTTTGAGCTTGTGGTTACTATGAACATTGATAAAAATATCTACATGTATGTGAATTCCTTAAAAAACAAATTCCTTTTCAAACAAACAAACAAATGCGTTGGAGCTGATCCCACACCCCTTCTCTCATCCCCTGTATACTTTTCTGTCAACACTTCATTGTCCTTGGGTAATCTCGAATCCTTATGCCTTTATTCCCTTTAAAGATCAGAGCTCTTGATGTGTAAACTCTAGAGCAGCAGAGTTTTCAAACCATAGGTCATGAGTCGTGACCCACTAGTAGCTTGCACGGTTGAATAAGGTAGCCAGCAAAGTCACTTGGCTGTTGCAATTTAATGAAAATTAAAGGGATAGTTCAACCAAAAATGAGAATTTTGTCATAATTTTCTCACTCTTATGTTGTTACAAACCTGTTTAAAATTCTTTTTTTTTGATGAACACAAGAGAAGATATTTTGAGGAATGTTTGTAACCAAACTGATCTAGAGCCCCATTCACTTCCATAGTAGAATAAATGAATACTATGGAAGTGAATGGGGCTCATTAATAGTTTGGTAACAAGCATTACTCAAAATATTGTCCTTCGTGTTCATCAAAACAAAGAAATGTATACAAGTTTGTAATAACATGAGGGTGAGTAAATGATGACAGAATTTTTATTTTTGGGTGAACTATCCAACGTGATCTCATGAGAATACGTGTATATTTTTAAGTTTCAGTGTGGTTGTACCATACGTACATTTACTTAATTTAAAACACAATGAAATGTATACTATTGTCTATTGACGTTTTAACAGGACTAATACGTAAATTATTTACGTATTTACAGCCTTACAAACGTACAAATTTGTCGTTTGACATACAAATTGCATGGCATTGGCTGTCTTACTCATATTAATGACATGTTTTTAGTCATATTTTCTGGCTTATTTATTTAAGACAGTTTACCTATTTACCTAATGAAATGTTTGTGTAATTCAGAGAATTTCACAATTTTGAACATTTTAAAACTTTAAAATGAATAACATTTCTGTATTTATTTATTTTAATATTTAGTTTGTTTGCCATGACACACAAAAACGCGTTTTCTCCTATGCCGTCTTCTATGCAATACGTTATTAAGCAATAATTACACCAAAATACAACATAGATTCACAAAAGATGTTACTTTTATTCATTTGCTGTAATCCACATCTTTAAAATTCATATGATTGCGAGGACAGATTCAGCCCTTTATCCAGTGCTCTTGATCTGAGTTCTCATCAGCAACCGTAAAGTCAGATCGCGCGTTCGTTATATGCTAATATAAATTTGAATTCAAATAGCGCGCCTCATTTAAACTACTTTTGGTACTGATTTTAATATTCACAATAAATAAGTTGTTGTGATTACACTTGTCTGTCTGTTATGCTTTTTGTAACAGTAACATTAAATTATTTGAATAAACTGTTTTCTTGGACTGTAGTGGCTTGAAATATCTTTTAAATGCTATATTGTAACTATTGTTACTAAAGTGTTCCTAAACATATCTGTCCATTACGTTGCATAATATAAAAATAATACATTATGTATTTAAACATTTTGTATAAAAAGGGTTTGGGTTTAGGGTAAGGTTTGGGGTAGGGTTAAGGTGGTAACATATCACTAAAATGGTTAAAGGGAAATTATACAGCAATCTTTATGAAATGAAAGATACGTAAATGTTTTAAATTTTTTAGCTGTAAAAAACGTAATAATGCTACGTTCAGTGTTGGGGATAATGCATTACAAGTAACGTGCATTACGTAATAATATTACTTTTCTAAAGTAACGAGTAAAGTAACGCATTACTTTATAAATGTACACATTAATATTTGAGTTACTTTTTTTTAAAAGTAATGCAACTTACTTTTCAGTTTATTTAATTCAATTTAAAAATAAATTAATGTACTGCATTAAACTGAACATATTAACGTAGAATTACGCACTCTGTGCGCCTGAGTGGGAACAGTTTCAGTTAGAAAAAGAGATGGCAGGCCAGAGCTTGACATTTTTGTGATCATAAAAAACTCCTGCAAGGCCTGAAAGATATTAAGCCTCAGCCAAGTAAGAAAAAGTAACGCAAAAGTAACTTAAAAGTAACGTAAGCATTACTTTCCATAAAAAGTAAATAAGTAATGCTATTAGTTACTTTTTGGGGGAGTAACTTAATATTGTAATGCATTACTTTTAAAAGTAACTTTCCCCAACACTGGCTACGTTTAAATGTTGTAAATACATCTACATTGTATGTTTTAGCATCTATTTAAACGTACAAAAAATATGTTTTTTGTTTTTGAAAGTTATGTGTAAATACTACGTATTAACAGTGAGACCAGGCTGAACTATCCCTTTAATGACAATGGTTTTGATATTGGGTATTTTGGGATTGCAATTTAACTTAATTCTAACATAATTCTTACATAAACTACTCCCTTCAAAAACAGAATACATTTCTTTTTTATTCCTAAATGTATTTTTTATGCATATTTCTATAAAAAATATATTTTGATGGGTCCTAAGATTAAATCTGTCTAATTGGGTTGCAAAATGAAAGATTTGGGAACTAGGGGTGTAACAATACATCAATATGGATTGATACATCGTTTTTTTTTCTAACAATCCGTAAAGGTAAAAAAATTGATTTGTGGTACATTTATTTGGACACTCTCCACGTCTATCTATGCATTTCCAGTGAGCATTTTTTGCCCCTCATTATTAATTTTTCTTGTTTTAAAAAAGTGAATTTTTGTTAGTTTGTTGTTGTAAATGTTCCAATCGGGACAGACATTTGCGCCATTTTAAAAGAGTTTAACTAAATGTTTATGTTATATATTTTGGGTGCATTTGTAAGTAAAGATCATAGACTGTAAAAAATATGGACGTAGTGTCCGTGACGTCAACCATTGGTTTGTGAAGATCGTTTTTGAAGCTTAAAGTAGGCGTTGCCTGCCGTCAACATCTTGGCCGCCGGTCACCGCAAATCACACGCGGAAAACTGAAAATGGGGAAAGAGGCAGGACATTGGTGAAGCTAAGGTGGCTGGTTGCTGAAACCACGCCTGCCCAGCTCGATTCTAGTGACAGCAGTGGCCGTTCACACCTCACTCAAGTGGCCACGCCCTTAATTATGCAGAAGTTTAAGGCTTAATATAATTTAAACGGATGAGTTACAAAAAAATTCACCCCTCTCACAGTTGTCATAAAGGGCAGAATTAGCTATACAGACCAAAAACACTTTTTGTACCAGGCTGTAAACATATTGTTTACTACTGTAAAGTTGCACATTTTTAAGATGGTGGTCTGTGGGAATTGACTCCCTTTTGGAGCCTGCCTCAAGTGGCCAGTCGATGAATTGCAGTTTAAGTCACTTCCGTAATTGTCTTCATCAGAAAGATCGGAAGGATGCCCCTCGGTAAAAATTTAACTGCTTAACTAATCAGGTAATATTAAAATACAGATAAAGCAATCGAATCATATCGTAATTGCATTGAAGAAGTGCTTGATGTATCGGCCAAAATTGCACCACTGGCGGAGAAAATCGTGTTTGTATCGAATGTAATGAACATTCTACAAAATGAATAACAGTTGAACAGATTTACAACCCTATTGGGAACCTCGTACGGCAATTGTGTCCAGTAGTACGACAGATTAAAATACACTTCACTTACAATACAACGTCACTTTATCTTTTTCTGGATTGACATTCCCCGGTTTCCCTGTCCGAAGTTCCCTTCAAGGGTGCGACTATGTTAAATAACATTTGAAATGTAAGAATAAGGGCTAAAAAACATGAAAATATTTCAAACAAACACAAAATCAGCATATTTAGTTTGTACCAACAACAAGGGTGAATAAATAGCATCTGATTACATTTTTAGATTTTGAGTAAACCATTCCTTTTAAGATCTATTTTAACTGTTTGTCTGTGTTCCCTCAACACTTTTTTGCTCCACCATCAGTTCAGGTAAATGAAGCGATGGCTGATGGACACAGCTTTTGACTGGACTGATAAATCCCAGACTGCAGCTCAGGTTCAGCTGCTCTTATTGGTCCAGAGGCCATTGATCGACCGGGCAAGACTGTGGATTAGATCTTCAGATAAAGCTTGTTGAAGTGCTTTAGATTGACAGTGACCTCTTGCTTGTTGTGAAATCAAATGACAGAATCTTAACGCTGCTGCCAGCTTAAATGGTGGAAAAATCGGATTTGGTGATACCGAGCCGTTATGGCTGATATAACGATAAGTCGGATGCAGTGCAATAATTGATCAGTTTAGATTAACAACAAAACTCCTTTAACTTGCTTGAAATAAATCTGCTGGTGACAGGAGCCCATGATGACAGCAGTAACTATCTGATTTAAGTTGTGTCAAGATTAATTTGACAAATTCGTTGTCAGCTGTGGATGATCTTTAAGATTCGTCTCACTCGCTCAGCAAGACAGATTTTATCCGAGCAATTGAGCCATCACCTAAAACTTTAGTGAAGAATCCTTTCGATCTAATTGCTCACTGGAGGTATATATCTGAAAGCTCACAGACCAACTCATTTACCACAGTGCTCTGTATATTTTACATTATTAAAAGCATGTCTGATCTTCGCTCTTTATTATAAGTGCCACTGCATGAATCAGGTGCCAGACTGGTCTATCTGTAAATTAGAAGGCTTGATGTCGGATCAAAACCTATGAAAATCACACTTTCTTTAATAATTATGGCTGTGAAGATGTTTTTCACAAGACATGGACTTCAAAGAGAGAGGAACATATTTATTTGAATCATTAGAGTTGAACTCGTACACTTGGCTTTGTTTGAAATGGTGCCGGTAAAAACGTAAGGCCTTTTATGAACAAAATCCATTAAAAATATCGTAAGCATCGTACGTTTTCTGTGTAGTTTATTTCTATGCTATATATTTTGAAGAACATACAGTATGTGCATTGCTTTGATTATTAAACTTAATTCACATAGAAATGAAAATTAGCCCATATTTTACTCGCCCTTAAGCCATCTTAGGTGTATATGACTTTCTTTCTTTCAGCCAAACACAGTCGGCGTTCTATTAAATAACATCCTGGCTCTTTTTAGCTTCATTGCTTTGGATAGTGCCCCATTTTTAAAGCACATTCATTCATTAAAAACTAATCTTTACGGTCATTAAATGTCTTCCGAGGTAAAGCGATGGGTTTTTGTATGGAAACATTTATTTATCAAACTTTATAAACTATGGCCGTACGTGTGTTCATGAAAGAGTTGAGGTTAGGCAGAACGCTGACCTTTGACCCAATGTTACAAAAATTCATGGCTTCAATTTAGAAGAGATTTGTTAAATGT
Source organism: Misgurnus anguillicaudatus (assembly GCF_027580225.2). Lineage (NCBI taxonomy): Eukaryota > Metazoa > Chordata > Actinopteri > Cypriniformes > Cobitidae > Misgurnus > Misgurnus anguillicaudatus. The sequence goes on along the minus strand of NC_073361.2, from coordinate 26,838,829 downwards.
ATGGATTAGTATTTGATGGATGGATGAGCTTTTTTAGCTTTTAAGGTGCCAAAGAATACATTGAAATAATTTGTTAAATTGTTCTTTGATATTTACATAGTTTTTAGTAACTTCATTAAGTGCAGAAATTATCCAGAAATGTTTTACAACAAATGTTCATTTACAACCCTAGAATTTGTCCTTTAAATGAAATGGTCTATTTTTGCCCTATTTGGAAGGGTCATGAATAATAATGTTGAGCTCTGCTTTAAAGCTACACTGTGTACTTTTTTGAGTTAATTCTTAACTCTTTCACCGCCAGCATTTTTTAAAAAGTTGCCAGCCAGCGCCAGCGTTTTTCATGATTTTCACCAAAGTTTAATGCCTTCCAGAAAATGTTCTTCTTCAGATATATAAACATACAATATACCAAATGAAAGAACAGACCCTCTGCTTTCAAACCAAAAAAAAAACTGTTTCATCCTACCTTGAGTAGTTCTTTTGTAATCAGCTTTTGAATATGGGTAGGTTTCTGCAAAAACACCACATTTTGAGCAAAAAGCAGAGATAATTCCATGTTTGTGACGGACTTTTCATAGAGATCCCATTCAGAGCGATCTTTAAAACAGACACGGACATGCAGCAGCTTGCCATAGGGCAATACTTCCGGGTTTAAAAAGTTGCAGAAGGGCGGTGGATAATAGTGGTATTGCGGAAAGACGGAAAATCTTGTCATTGGCGGGGAAGCGTTTTCTCTTAATTGACAAGATATCTCGTCAATGGCGGGGAAAGAGTTAAGGGGATCGCACACCGACCGTGCAGCTCAGCGCCGTGCAGCGCCGTGTCGATTCGCATCTAGGACAACTCGGAGGTATTGTAAACCGGAAGTGCACATTAAATAGCGCAATAGCATCTACTTCAAAATGCAAAATATACGTTAGCAGCCAATGTTAATCGTTAATGATTTGGAACAAATATGATGTTATTTAATGTTAAACAATGTGAGTGGTGCTGTGTGGCGCAACAGGGATTGGAGCAACTTCCTGAGTCACAGCTGGGTGGCGCGGACAGGCGCCACCTGGCGGCGCCAGTGTGCGTATACTCATTGAAAACAATGTGTTTGATTTTTTTTAGAACGACGCGGCGCTGTGCGGCTCTGAGCTGCGCGGCCGGTGTGCGATCCCCTTTAGCAAAAACCCATGTTTTCTTTCAAAAGTATGTGCTCATTCATGTGCAATTACTTCCACCCACTAATTAAAGTATTCTCGTAAGTGTAGAATCTTCTATTTAAAATACATACGGTCGAGTCGCTCGACTGGCTGAATCCATGTTGTGCCTCCATCTTTGAAATACATTTGCCGACGAGGGACATTCCTGAAATTCAAGCTCTGCCTTTCGCGCTTCAGACTACACTTACGCTGGCCGCTAGCTGAAGCCTCCCGAGGTTGCATGTGTAGGTGGTATACGTCATCAAGATGAATATTCTTATTTCAGAATATTAACAATTATAAAGCTGACAATTATTATTAGTTAATTGTAAATTGATGTAATATGCGTATGACTTGCGAATGTAATGCTCAGTTAATTTAAATAAACCAGGCTTGATGACGTACTCACCTGTAGTTATAACAACTCATCTCTAGTCAAGATAAATAATAGTAAGTTGAAATGACTTGTAAATCCGAGTTGATTCAACAAAAAATTTTAAGGCAGCAAAGTATTTTTTTTTTACAGTGCATTAGTAAACAGATCACTGCTGTCCTCATCATAATCCAAAATATTGTAGTTCTAAGGTTTTATTATAAATGGTCAAACATTTACACACATACAAGTTCAATTATATGTCTTTTGAAATATGTTTTTCCCATTTAATACCATTTTCTTTGATTGGATGTATGCGATTTTGGCATGTCCCAGACCTTGCTCAACTAACTTTAGTGAGTTTAAAACATGGGTGGGCATTCCTGTTCCTGGATGGCCACTGTCCTGCAAAGTTTAGCTCTAACCCTAATGAAACATACCTGAATGTCATTTCCAAATCATCCTGAAGCCTTTGATTGGGACTTTTAGATGTGTTTGATTAGGTTGGAGCTAAACTTTGCAGGACAGTTTACATAAAAATAAGGAAACAAGTGCGTTTGAGGCTCATGATATGTTATTACCATGTACAGAACTCTTATTATTTATCTATGCTTAGGTAAATAAAGTATTTTTTATTCTATGGCACCTTTAACTCATTCGCCACCAGTTTTTTTTTTTTTTTTGAAAAGTTGTCCGCCATCATTTTTTGTGATTTTCACAAAAGTTTCACAAATTGCCTTCCGGAAAAATTTTCTTCTAAAAATGTAAAAAAAACCCCAAATATATCAAAAGAAAGAACAGACTCTCTGGTTTCAAACAAACAATAAACAAACAAACAAAACGAGAAAGAAACGTTTCATCCTATCTATATTTTATCTCTGCCTAACTCTTAAATATGGGAATTTTTGCAAAAAAGTTGAAATAATCCTTGAAATAATTGAATTTTTGTGAGGGAATTTTTGTTAGAGATCAGATTCAGAATGATTATCAAAACATATACAGGGTTTAAAATTAGTAAAAAAATTTGCTTCAGTTTTTTTTATAAATTGGGTTAGTGCATCTAGTGGAAAATCGCGGTATTACAGATTAACACAAAACCTCATCGGGAACACGTTTTTATGCAAATGATATTTCGTATCATATCTCGAAATAATTCGTCAATGGCGGGGAAAGACTTAAAAATAGGGCACTATTCAGTGCCATTATAAAGCATAGCCATGTAATATAACTCAGACTGTGTTTTAACTGAAAGAATAAGGTCATATACACCCAAAAAGGCTTGAGGGTGAGTAAAATATGGGCTGATTTAATTTTGGGGTGAACTATTCCTTTAATTTCCACCGATGCCTGCTCTTTGTGGATGGTGTTGCTATGGTTGCCAAGACTCTTTTAGAGCCTTTTAGCCTTTTACCTTTGTTTTTTAGAAGTGTACTAATTGAAACAAGCCCAAAGTCTTGTATTTGATAGAAATTGAAAGTAGAAGTAGAAACAAAACCTCCACCTAGAAGTGCCTTTGAAATCTAAAACGGTAACAAGAAATGTCTGATGATCCAGGGAATCCCTAAATCAATGTGATTTAAATCAAACGGGTCTATAGATCTTATAAGAGCATTCAATAACTGACTGATAAAACAAACCATGCATCTATTTAACAAGCTCTTTATGTCATACACAGTATGTTTTATTGTGACCATTACAATTCTTTTTTACCTTTTAATGGTCTGTAAGTTAACCATAATGTGCATCAGAAACGCTCTGTGGATGTTTCACAAAAGTTTCACAAATTGCCTTCCGGAAAATGTTTCTTCTAAAAATATATAAAAATACAAATATATCAAAAGAAAGAACAGACCCTCTGCTTTCAAACAAACAAACAAACAAAACGAGAACGTTTCATCCTATCTATATTTTATCTCTGCTTATAAACTCTTAAATATGGGTATTTTTTTGCAAAAAAGTTTAAATAATCGTTGAAATAATTGAATTTTTGTGAGGGAATTTTTGTTAGAGATCAGATTCAGAATGATGATCAAAACATATACAGGGTTTAAAATTAGTAAAAAAATTGCTTCAGTTTTTTTATAAATTGAGTTAGTGCAGTGCTTCTCAAATAGTGGGGCGGGACCCCCAGGGGGGGCTCGAAGCGACACCAGGGGGGGCGCGCGAGACCCCAGGGAAAATACTTTTTCAGGAAGTGATTTTTAAAGACATTACACCCCAATCACGCTGATAAGCCGCTTGTGTTTTTTATTATTATTTATTGATTATATTTAATTTTTCAGTATCAAATGGTCAAAAAATATTATACTTTAAATAAGGATAAGGGAAAGAGTAAAAATAGGGCACTATTCAGTGCCATTGTAAAGCATAGCCATATAATATAACTCAGACTGTGTTTTAACTGAAAGAATAAGGTCATATACACCCAAGAAGGCTTGAGGGTGAGTAAAATATTATGGGCTCATTTTCATTTTGGGGTGAACTATTCCTTTAATTTCCACCGATGCCTGCTCTTTGTGGATGGTGTTGCTATGGTTGCCAAGACTCTTTTAAGATTCTTTTAGAGCCTTTTAGCCTTTTACCTTTGTTTTTTAGAAGTGTACTAATTGAAACAAGCCCAAAGTCTTGTATTTGATAGAAAATGAAAGTAGAAGTAGAAACAAAACCTCCACCTAGAAGTGCCTTTGAAATCTAAAACGGTAACAAGAAATGTCTGATGATCCAGGGAATCCCTAAATCAATGTGATTTAAATCAAACGGATCTATAGATCTTATAAGAGCATCCAATAACTGACTGATAAAACAAACCATGCATCTATTTAACAAGCTCTTTATGTCATACAGTATGTTTTATTGTGACCATTCCCTTATACCTTTTAATGGTCTGTAACCATATTGTGCATCAGAAATGTTCTGTGGATGTTTAAATCTTCTTTTTTGGAGCCATACAGTCCAACCAAAACCAAAATATTTTTTTTAAGAATGTATGTGTACTTGAATAGAAATGTTTCAAGTAGCTGCTACTATTTTAAATATTTTTGCATGGGTTAAATGCTTTTATCCAAAGTGACTTACAATGCATTACAAAGTATACGTGTTTTATCAGTATGTGTGTTCCCTGGGTTCAAACCCATGATGATGCTTACGCAATGCTTTACAACTGAGCTATACAAGTGGTGGTTCACTACCATCACTGCCTGTTTAATAAATGTAAATGTTTATCATATTTGCATAGAATCAAGTAGTACTATAAACAAGCAGTTAAAGATTTTAAATAGCCAAGTGAATGTGTATACATCTTACTGACAGGCTTCCTATGCGCTGCAGGAAACAAAATCGTTTACAAAAAAGCAATACATTTTTTTACTGCAAAAGTTCACTTGTCTTCTGCCAATCTTCACACATTTCCTCGGGGTTCAACAGGGATTGAAATAAAACAATGCAGAAGAATGAGTCTTCGAGCTTCCTTGACTCCATGCATCTTTATGTCCGCGGCGACCGGGCAGATGATCAAGAATTGTTTGCCGGGTTACTCATGGGGGCATTTTGTCGGCGCAGGGAAGAAGGGCTGTAATATGACAGTGATGGGTAGCAGTGAGTATCCTCAGGCCAGCTCCATTTTTAGGCCCTCTTCCTAATGTTCACAGATCTGGGTGCAGATGGCACATTCTTCCTCTCTTTGGTCTGCCAAGTGCAGCTCTCCAGTAGCTTGGCAGGTAGCCGGCCGCAACATGACTTTGATCCACTGCGACCTTTTAACAAATTCTCAATTTTCTCACTGGTTGAAGAAAGAGAGGGAAAGGGAAGGAGGGACCCATTTGTAAGCCGTTTTTACCTTCACCGGCTCTTGGCCGTTTATTTGCTTGGACCAGGAAGAGTCTCCCTGGCAACATATCAATGTCTGTCGTCTATTGGAGAGCTGTCGTCCTGCATTGATACAGCACATTCTTAATTTACCCTTTCTGCTCAATGGGAAAGTAAAAGACTGGGTTTTTTCACATGCGCCGGGAGAGACTAAATGGAGAACAGTGGGTAGCTTGGGAAATGAAAGCTGTTGAAGACTACAGTTTTAGGGTTTAGACAATATGTTACTGGATTGGGGTAATTTAGCCTTAATAGGATAGTCTGTGAACAGTTCAGATTGTTAATCTTTTGCTGTGGTCTTACAAAAGCAGGTGGATGTATGCTACCTGATTTGAGAAAAAAGTCAGGAAATATATTATGTTTTAATGTACATTTACATTTGATGGGCATTTAGATTTATCTAATGGAGTATTTAATAATAATATGAAAATTCTCTCATAATTTACCCTTGTGCTTTTGCAGATGTATATTACTTTCTTTCCAGTTGAACACACATGACATCATTTTAATGTTGGTATGTTAATATATATGTCTTCTGAAGCGAAGCGATTAATTGTATAAGAATATTTTCTTAAAGGATTAGTCAATTTTCTTAATTTAGTCAAATCCAGATAATTTACTCACTACCATGTCATCCAAAATGCTGATGTCTTTCTTAGTTCAGTCGAGAAGAAATTATGTTTTTTTTTTTTAGGAAAACATTCCAGGATTTTTCTCATTCTAATGGACTTTAATGGACCCTAACACTTAACAGTTTTAATGCAGTTTAAAATTGCAGTTTCAACAGAGTTTCAAAGGACTCTAAACGATCCCAAACGAGGCATAAGGGTCTTATAGTGAAACGATAAACCACAACTTCTTTTCTTACTCTGGTCCTGTGACGCGCCAGCGCGACCTCACGTAATTGTGTAATGCTGTGGAAAGATCACGTGTTACATATATGAAAAGGACATTTGTGGACCATTTTAAACAATAAACTGACACTAAGACATTAATAAGTATCATCACACATACAATAACGTCAGAATGGTCCTTTTTCTCCACACTTGTAAACACTGGGGCGTAGTTTCGCATACATCATCCGTGACCTCTTGACGTGATGGCGTATTGCGGAGATAGATGAGAAGTTGTGGTTTAAAAGTGCATATTTTTTATTTTTCTTGTCAAAAATGACAATCGTTTCGCTAGATAAGACCCCTATGCCTTGTTTGAGATCGTTTAGAGTCCTTTGAAACTGCAATTTTAAACTGCATTCAATCTGTTACGTGTTGGGGTCCAAATCCTGGAATGTTTTCCTCAAAAAACATAATTTCTTCTCGACTGAACAAAGAAAGACATCAACATTTTGGATGACATGGTGACATTTTTTTTTAAGAAAATTGACTAATCCTTTAATATTTTAAGCTTATTCAATGATCAATATGTTGCATATCCACCACCACCTAGAAATCAGTGCATTAAGTCCAAATTGTAACAGATAGCTAACAGAACTTGTTCTTCTTCACACAGAGGGTTCTGAAATTTTCTAACATAGAAGAAAAAACTAAAAAAACTGTTTTTGCAGTGATATGGATTTAACGCTGCATGGCTTAACCCAATGTTATACCAGTTTTCAATTAATTTTAGGTGAATCGGTCACCAATTGCAATAAAATATAATTTTATCAATTTTAATTATTATTATTATTATTATTATTATTATTATTTTAACTGAAGAATATTCATGACACTGTTATAAAACTATTTGACAGAGTATTAACACTTAATGACATTTTAATGACAAATTATTTGTACCACTGTAGTTGAGGTCAAGAAAAATAATCCTGACGCTGTTATACAACTATTTGACAGAGTATTAACACAAATACAATTTGTATTACTGGTAAAAAGTGGTCAGTTATGTTGGCTTGGTAATGTCAAGTTGTCATGACAAGTTATGATGTATTGGTTTATGTCAAGTTGTCATGACAAAGACATCTCAAACAATATCATCTTTGCATTAAAAATTACATAATTGAACAAATGACACTTAATGACAGTTGTCATAAACATGCATAAGATCTCCTTAGTGTTCATGACACGTGTCATGTCATGATTATGAAGGTGTCATGTCTTATGAACACCCCTTCAAGTAAAGTGTTACCAGTTTATTTTACTTAGTTGTCATTATTGTGATTCAAGGTATTAAAAACAAGAATCTAATATACAATATTGATTTTTAATTAATTTGATTAATTGCAATAAGGAAAATTTGGCGTGCGAATGTGCTTCATTTGTCATGGAAATTTCCTACTGTAATTATATAAAAAAATTATTTATTATTAGTAATATGTGTTGCTAAGGACACATTTCTACAACTTTAATGGCAATTTTCACAGTATTGTGATGTTTTTGAACCCTCAGATTCAAGAATTTCAAATAGTTGTATCTGGCCATATCCTAGCAAACCATACATCAATGAAAAACATATTTATTCAACTTTCAGATAACGTATAAATCTAAATTTTTTTTAAAAATGGACCCTTATGACTGGTTTTGTGTTTGAGGGTCACATATTGGCTGTTCATTAGTACATATGAAGCACATATTACCTTAATGTTGATGTAGTATTCTTCATCCCGTAAATGTGATATTTGTAGTTAATAGCGTTACCATTAATTTCTTATTTTTGCTTGTTTGATTTTGCAGCAAAACATAATCTGGACCTGGATTTTCGTGGATTGTCTCGCCTGATTTTCCTGCTTTTCTAATTGTGTCCAGAGATTTGTGTGGCAGGGAAACTGGGTTAAAGGTATGTAATGAACAATGATTTTCTCCATGATGTTTGCGCTGGGGCCGATTCACCCGTGTGGCCATTTCTGATGGCTCTCCGATCCGCCGATATCTTCTTGATACAATAATCTGACCTGAATAAACACATTATGGTCTGCATTATTAATACCAATTTCACAGGGATTCTGTTCATCCTGTCAGGTTCAAGACGAAGGCCTCGCAGATGCGGCTGTAAATGTGGCCACGGTGGCCCTCATCTGCAGAGGACGTGGAGGCAAAGGTAAGGTTAAACGCAAATTGTTTCAACTCCCAGCAGCTTGTGTTGATTCAGGACTCAGTGATATTTGCTGTGCTGTGCTATGACAGCTACGTAATTCCCAAAAAGGTCTTAGCCCGCTGACTGCTGGGAGCTCGGAATAAACCCTCACCATTAATTACTCCGAGAGTCATCTTCTTGGCCCCCAGCCATCCGCGGCCCCACCTGCTCGGGGTCTAATGTCACGCAGTGGGGCTTTTTCTGCAGAGCCACCCAGGGAGGTGGCCTGATCTCCCCCGGTCAGTCCAAACCCTCCTGCTGCTCGTCTGACAAAAATATCTGCCTCGGCGCGATCGCGCGGGACGCCCGGCCAGCAGCTCAAAGCCGGGCTGGGGATGCTTCGTGGCAGATGGAAAGAAATGCATCTTTTTTTGTGTGTGATGTGCAACGCTTAAAGCTTAGAAACATCTAGCGACTGGTGGACACATTATATCTCACAGGAATAAATCTATTTCACAGCTGACAGGAAAAAATGACATTTTTGAAAAGACCTACATTTACATTACATTTATGCATTTGGGAGACGCTTTTACCCAAAGCGACTTACAGTGCATTGCAAAGTATTCATTTTATGATTATCTGTATTCCCTGGGGATCCAACCCATGAGTTTCTCACAATGCTCTGTCAATTGAGCTAGTCTAGGAAAACTAGAGCTAAAGTAAAATGCATGCACTTTGTTTTTAAAGATTTCTTAAAGATGCGAATGCTTGAGTCTCCGGAGTTTGCAATAACATTTTACAGATTAGGAAAAAATTTGTGCTGGGCAAAGATTAATCGCGATTAATCGCATACAAAATAAAAGTAAATTTTTGCATAATGTGTGGGTGCGCTGTGTGTAATTTTTATGTATATTTAAACACACACAAACATACATGTATACATTTCAGAATTTTTTTATTTAGATACATTTTTAAAATATAGAATATATTGAAAAAAATTATTCATTCAATTTACTAAATTTTTTTAAGGTAAGTGGTTGCAATCAATTTATTTAAACTACATTTAAACAAAAAAATTGAAAAACAAAACAAAAAACTTTTGTTTAAATGTAGCCTAAATAAATTGATTGCAACCACTTACCTTAAAAAAAATTAGTAAATTGAATGAATAATATTTTTCAATATATTCTATATTTTATATATATATATATATATATATATATATATATATATATATATATATATATATATATATATATATATATATATATATATATATATATATATATATATACACACACACATGTAAATGTTTCTTAAATACTTACATGAATGTGTTTGTATTTATATATACATAATAATTACACACAGAACACTTTTATGTTGTATTATGTTACAAATCACTTCTATTTTGAATGCAATTAATCGCGATTACTCTTTGCCCAGCGCTAGAAATTAGAAAATTTAAGAGAATAATTCTTCCTGTTAAGAATTTAAAACAAAGGAAACCTATAGATTACTGAGATAAAAGTAGAATATATATTACATAGTATGCATATGCATATGAATACAAAATATAATAAAAATGATGTGAGTAGCAAGTTAATATCAAAAAAGATTTTACTTTTTTTTGGAGGATGACAGTTCATCGTCTGGCCTTTTTATAATATGGTTCACTTGAGAAACTGAAATGATGTTAATAGCTACATTTGATCGGCGCTTGCCCATGTAAAACTCTTGAGAACAATGCTGGGGTGTCAGGGTGTCGCCTCATCGAAGCTCTGATTAGCTTACATTAATGGTTGAAGTGAAGAATGTTTGCTTTTGGTACAGTTGATGGACGTGCCCCCTCATTTTCCATTTTTAGAGGATTTGATAGACAAGTTGTGATCAGAAAGACAGATTCTCACGTATGAGCTGAGTGTGTTTGGCACCGGATGAAACCAACACCAACGGCACGACTAAAGCCTCTTTAAAGTTGGTTGGAGAGAGGGCAGCTTTTGAAGCTTAGACAATCGTCCACCTGTGTGCTGTGGTGTTGTAAAATTTGGAACGTAAAATTAGGAGAATGACTCAGATTTTTGGGCGACACTTTGCCGCTAATTGAACATTTGGCAGACCTGAGCAAACGTGATGTAATTATGAAGCTTGTAACAGGATATACACAAACAAAAGCTTTTATTTAGGTGTAATTATACTAATTATAGTATTTCATTTTTGCACATTTTATTAATAAACCACTGTAATTTCTATTATTTTTCGGAGATAAAAAGTGTTGCGTGTCTCAAAGTTCATTTAAAAGTTTTTATAAAAAATACACTGTAAAAATGTGCTGTAATTATGCAGCTAGTTGCCAGTAACTTACTGTAGTAGAAGATAAAGACTGAAAATGTTTCATGTTAATTTAACTTTGAACAAACTGTTAAGTAGCATAAATGTAAAATCTACAGTATGTTACTGGCAGTTAGTGGCCAGTAATACCCAGTAATACTGTAATTTCTATATACATTTTTGACAGTGTAGGTTGGTTTTACTTATTTTTGTGTACACTGTCACTGGGGGGATACCCTAAAGTTCTGTCATGTACCTTTACAGGTATACATAGCATAATAAAATGTTGTACCTTTTCGGTACATTACGGTACCTTGAGGATCTACTGTGCACCTTTAAATTTACAGTTAACTGTTTTGTTCCCCTAAAATTAAACTGGTACAAAATTGTTTCTTAATGTACACAATAGGTGCTTAGGGCAGTGCCGGTGCCAGCCGAGCGCTGATGAGGGGGCATCTGAAATACAGAGGGGGCGAATACATGAATGCATATAATTCTCCCAGCTAGAAAATACATATAGCTTTGGTATGTTCCTGAAGTTTTAACGCGTAATGAACAAACATCTCGGAAAATACAACCACAAAAACTACAGCTATACAAACAGAGCTCTAAACCATCCACTATATACAAGAACAAAAAAACCCAGCATACCTATATATTATCACAACACTGCTTATTTGGAAAATGCTTTGAAACGGCAATTTGAAACTGCATTGAAACTGTAAACTGTTGGGATCCAATAAAATCTATTAAATTAAGAAAAATCCTGGAATGTTTTCCTCAAAAAAACTTAAATTCTTCTCGACTGAACAAAGAAAGACAAAAACATTTTGGATGACATGGGGGTGAGTAAATTATTTTTGAGAATGAAGTAATCCTTTAATCCATTTTCGAATGTCCATGGTGAAATTAGTTAATGCAATATACAATCTTGAAATTATTTAATGTTCGTGTTTGTTTTCCATAGTGCAAGAAATTTGATGTAATGTTAGTTTTGGCTTAGTCAAGCAACCAATCAAAATGCGACCTTGCCTCACAGAGGTCCTTAACTAAAATATTGCTATTTTAGCTTATTATTTACTCTAGGAAGACAATACATTAGGCAAATGTGATTTTTAAATAACAAATTTTTCATTAAAATCCCATTCAACATCAATTGTGATCTGAGGAGTCGGAATAGTGCCTGTGAGGGGATGACGCCCCCCCTGGTGACAGCTCTGGCTTAGGGTATAATATTGTACCCCAAAAGGTACTTTTCCTACGGGACAATAAAGTCTACTCCTACTACTACAACATTTCAATGTGTTATATATCCATAAAGGTACAAAAATTAACCTTTGAGGGTTAGCACCCCAGCGACAAAAAAGGTACAGTTTTGTACCTTTATTCTGACAGTGTACATTTATGTGAACGTGTAATGCTGCCCCACCATCAGGAAAAAATAGTCACTGGGTACAAAAGCTGTCACTCTTTTAAAAGGTCCTAATACTGTATGTACACTGTAAAAAAAATACTTTGCTGCCTTAAATTTTTTTGTTAAATCAACTCAGATTTACAAGTTGTGTCAACAGAGATGAGTTCTCACAACTTATAAAATTTAGTTGAAGAAAGTCAACTTAATTTTATAAGTTAAAACAACTCACCTGTAGTTATAACAACTCATCTCAAGTCAAGATAAATAATAGTAAGTTGAAATTACTTTTAAAATTTTTTTAAAGGCAGCAAAGTATTTTTTACAGTGTACCATTTAGGTACAGATATGTATACATTTGGTACAGTGGCTGCCGGTGACTTCTTTTTTCGAGGGCCCTCAGTGCAAAGTTCGTCACAACATGTATGTAGCGTGTGTGGTTCGTAATTTCAAAATATGTGTTCTGCGCGTGAGGGATCCTATGTGCATGCTGCCGATACGACTAAAGGAAACGACCCAAGAGAGAATTTTTAGATGTTTTTACTAAAAACAAGACAAAAATACTAAGATTTTTTTCTTGAAAATCATTTTTTGCCGTGTGGGAAACGGCCCCTTTATGTTCAAAGGTGTAAAGGGTGACAGCAAGGGACAATTTTTTGAAAAAAATAAATAAAAATAAAAATTAAAATTCTGACAGTGCGCCATAATTGGATATTTTGCGTTGATTATAGAAAATAAAAGAACTATAGTATCTAATAATAGTTATGCATTTACAGTCTAATATACAATTGTGTTCCTGTAGCTCAATGGTTAGGGTATGCATTAGCAGTGCACCATATTGGACATGTCTGCCAACTGCAGAAATCTATTAAAAATCAATCTGACCCTATTTACTTTCCGGCCTATAAAAACAAACAGCACTAAATAGCACTAAAACTGGTTCACTTGCTCATAATCATAGGGGAAACATTTTAAGTGCCATATAGCACCCATGTTGTGCTCTGTAGAACCATAAGTAGTGCTATAGTGGTGCAATATCACCTCATACGGTTACAAGCTTTTAGTTCTATTTAGCAGGGGCGGAGCCAGACATTGTAGACATTGGGGGCTTAGCCCAAATCTAGGGGTTTCAAAGCTTGGTCCCCTGTTGATATTTTTTAAACTATTTTTTAAGCTTTATAAACTATTTTTTAATCTAAGTGTTCTCTGTATTGTCCAGTGTTGGGTGTAACTAGTTACTAAGTAATTTGTTACTGTAATTTAATTACTTGAAAAAGCAATGTAAGGGATTACTCTTATTTTTCTTGTAATCGAATTACAGTTACTTCTGATGTAACTAAATACTGTCTATGGACTGTAGAACAATTATGTATACTATAATAAATAGTGGATTTAACATGGTTTTAGTTTACAATTCTCACTATTAACTGGTTGATTATTAGCATTAATATTACTGAGATGTTGACAGTTTTTTAGTAGGCCTACTTAAATAGCACATATTAATGCCTGATTCTGCAAAACCTTATTCTACACCCTTAACCCTCCCCATTTCTACAAATACTTAAAATAAACAACTACTTTAGTATTAATAAGCAGTAGTTGGAGTATATTGAGGCAAAAGTAGTTAATAGTTAATTAATAGAGAGAAATGAACCCTAAAGTGGGACCAGAATAATTGATGTACTTTTATATATTGTTTCTTCGAGCCATTTCAAGCCTATCCTTGTATCATGTACTAAATAGGATTTAGAAAGTAATTAGTAATAATTAAATACTTTTTGGAGTAATTTGTAAAGTTATTTAATTACATGATTGAAGATGTAATTAGTAACTAGTAATTAATTACTTTTTTGAGTAACTTACCCAACACTGGTATTGTCATTTTGAATGCGACTGATGACGTTTCACAAGTCCACAAGAACGCAAGTACAGACAAGAACGCATATTGAGAAACGGCTAGAATGTTATTTTGCATTCAACACGCATCTCTTATTCATTTTCAGTTGAGTGGGGGACCGGAGAGTTAAAGCTGAGTGCCGCCACCTAGCATCCTGGATGAATTCATTTTACAGATCTGAAAAGATTCGGGGCTTTTGACAAAACATTCGGGGCTCGAGCCCCAAAAGCCAGCCCCCCGCTCCGCCCCTGCTATTTAGCATAATTTTTTAGAGTGTAGTTTTAAAGTAAGTCAGAATCACCTGGTATTTCTTCTGGCATGAACAGGCTTTTTTGTTCAGATGGTAAATGTGTTGATGTCACCAAAACAAAGGTGGATTAATGGAAAATGTTCCACAGAGAGAAATTGTGGTTCTGCTGTAATATCCTCAGAGCAATGAAGCTTTGAACGTGGTAAGATGGGTTTGTTGGTGACAAGGGCCTAATGCTTTTAATGGAAGTCAGGGCCACTCGCTTCGCAGCGTTCCTTGTAGACTAAAAGACCACCCCTACATGTCCTCTCTTTCTCTTTACAGCTATGATGTGCCATTTGTGAGAGAGTCCAGCACACTTATGAAGCCAATTGACCTAACTAAAAGCTGAGGGTTGTACCCGTGTGTTTTTAACAGACGGGTTGGGATGGAAAGTGCAGATTGTTGTGTCTTTGATTTGATTTGAAACATTGACCTTGGTAGCCTGAATTGCATTCACTACCTTATGATTTTTAAGCTACGTAATTTAGTAAGATTCAGACGAGTTATTATGCTGCAAAAAATATAAAAGGGTGCAAATGACTATGATTATGATACATTTCATGTGTAAATACATGGTGCATTTTTGATGTGCGGTATTTCAAACCTTTCCTTTGTTTTTTTTCTGCCTTGGATTTCTGGCCCTTTAAGATCTCCATGGCAACATGCATTAACATTTTTGTGCCTCGCCAAATATGAAAAGCTTTCTTTTGATGTAAATGGCAGTCAGACTTAGCCACACAAACACATCTCTGCTTTTGTGAGAGAGTTTTTGTCTGAGAGCTCCATCATCACAAATATTCAGATATTGTTTTTGCTTACAATAACACAATATGGGACTGTCTGCCAATTCACAGTGCAATGCCTGCGCAGCATAAATTGTAATACGCTGGAAATTCACAGAATTCAATTATCACAGTGCTGATTTTGAACAATTTGATTGAATTAAGTGATTTAGTTCATTTGGACAGTCGTCTTCCCAGAAGTACCTGCACAGCATTTTGTGTTTTGCTTTATTTTGTTAAAGAGGACATTTACCCAATTTATTGTCTTGTGGTCTTTTATACAATTGTATACAATTTATCAATGTTTTCCAATGAAATACAATGTTAATCTTTTCCTCTGAAGCTATTTTCTGTTTTCGCTGATCTTATTGGGTGTGTTTTGGGCGTAATTTGCAATAAACCAATAAGAGTCTCATCCTCCATCCCCTTTAAAAGCCAGTTGTGCTCATGCCATGTCGATTCCCTATTTACATGCCGTAATTTTTTAACTAAAAAAATAAGGGAAGGAAGAAGACCACCAGTTTAAGATTGATGTTAAAAAATTGTGTTGTTTTTATTTGTATTAAAATTGAAAAAGAAAATTAGCATGCTTTTAATTGCTGTAAATGTATGGATAGCCTTCATGATCAGTGTAATATCAAAGAATAATTTACAAATATGCAAGAAAAGGTTTGTACTCTAAAAATACTTTTGTTACGGAGCCCCTAAACTTTCGCGTGCGCATGTGAAACTAAATTTTATTAAATTTTTGCTCCATGTCCCCTTAGGAGCCTTCACGTTCAGAATTTTTTAGTTTCACGAAACCTTCATGTGCAGAATTTTTTAGTCTCGCATGCTCACGTGAAACTTTTGCGTGCGCACGTGAAAGCGAAAGTTTCACGTGCACGCACAATAGTTTCGATAGTTTCACGTGCGCACAGAATAGTTTCATGTGACCACGCGAAAAAAAAAAATCTGCACATAAAGGTTTCGCGTGAGCACATGAAGGTTTCAATTTGTAACAAACAGGAGATAAAGAATTTACAAACGTGTAAAGAACGTTTCAACACTCGAAGCAAAAACATGCAATTACTTTAAAGCAAAACATGCACTTACTTACCAGGCTAAAGGTGAAGCAGCTCTATACATTGTCTAGCGTCGCGTAATCGGAGCTAATTTATGTCCAAGAGACTCAATAATAATCTTTTACATTTTATCAAAACATATTCAAAAATATATTGTGCTGCTGCGCATCCATAAGTGTGATTAGCAACATGTGTTGTCGTCTCGTTTATGGGCATATTACTAATGCGCTCATTAAATAACAAAAACAATATTGTGCCATTGATTTTATACTTTAGACCAGGTTTTAGTTGGTCAATGGCGTAGTCTATTTTAGTTGCCTCAAAATAGCAATGCGCCAACAATGCACCTGAACACACCTCGCTTTCAGACCAGAACGCCCATGGGCGCAAAATCAGGACAAATGCATTAGCTATTAAACAGCGTGGCACTGAACGTGAAAATGATAACTGCGCCGGGCTTAAACTAGAAAATGTGATATGATTGGGCCCTCTGAGTGCATTTAAAAAACATAATTTTGTGTATTTGGTATAATGAAATGTGTTCACGTGGTTTATGGTTCAAATAACACATTGAGAACAGAGCGTTGTGCTAGCAATGCAAAAGTCATGGGTTTGCTCACAAGGGAACACACACATACTGATATAAAAATATATTTACTGTAAATCACTTAGGAAAAAAGCAACCTGATCTCACAAATTTCCGTGAAATAGTCACGCATTATTTTGCTCAGTTTTTCGTGGCATTGTCACATATTTCCATCATTTTACGTGCCCATGCCACGCATTTCTTTTCCGTGTCAGTTTCAAGTATTGGTTACTCAACTGTTTTTCCTATTTTTAAACAGTTGTTGCTTCGGTTTGGGGTTAGATTTGCTGTTTGCGTTAGGATGACACTTTAAGTATTGGTTTCCACAATTTTTTTGTATGCTTTTTAAATCATTGTTGCCTGACGTTAGGGTTAAAGTTGGGTTTGGGTAAGGATGTCATTTTATGTAACAGAAAGTTGTTCTAACCCCAAACCGAAGTGACAATTGTAAGAAAATAGGAAAAATAGTTGAGTAACCAATACGTGAAACTGACACGGAAAAGAAATGCGTGGCACAGGCAAGTAACATGGTGGAAATACGTGACAATGCTATGCAAAAATGAGCAAAATAATGCATGACTATTTCACGTATTTTGTGAGATCAGGCTAGAAAAAAGTGTACATGTATATGTAAACCTAATTTTATCTCAATTAGAATTGTGCTTCACATGGACTGATAAAGGTTGTGAATGTCAAAGTTTTACTTGTAAACAAAGTACTTTTCTCACAGATCTTTGATTTTCAAATCAGGTCTTCTCATTCGATAATAACAGTTTCCTATTTTTATTGAACAGGTTTTATGATCTACACACTTCTTATATGTGTGGTTATGTGCTGTTGTTCTTCCTAACCGTTTCTATAGCCAACAGCACAAGGTGTGCTCACCGTATGTTTATAATGGGTTTATTCTGTTTCAGGTAGGAAAAACAACCCGGTAGCTCACCACAGAGCATTCGGGGTTGTGCAGGTTAGAAGTGAATTACTGAACAAGGTCAGCGGCTCTTCCATACTTGGCAAGAAAAACAACCTCGAGCATGGGCATTTTATCTCATTAAGTTCTGATTTACTCCTAGCGAGAGCGTCTAAGCTGGAAGCTCCTGTAAACAGGACTTCTTGTTCCCGTCTCTCCATGTCCTGAGCGGAGACCGAACGCTCACCCGCATCGTGCCGCTGCTGTTGCCATTAGGATCGGCCTGCCCGACTGTGCTTCCACAATTAGCCTTTGATAAGCACTGTTCAGAGGCCAGAAATGAGCTTAAGAGTTTCTCCAGCGCTTGGTTTATTTTGGACCCGGTTGTGTTGTTGTGCACTGATGGAAGGGAGTTCAATTCTTGGCACTGATGGGAGCCCAAGCTGCTTGGAATAAGAGTCTAAGAAAAAACGATATGTTGTTTGGGTTTTCAAGAATCTTCAAAATACCCACAGCTTTTTAAATTCATTTATTTATTTATTGCATTTCATTTTACTTTCTGAGATTAAATCACTTTCAGTAGTGTCCTGGCAAATACATGCAGCAACAAAACTCAAAATTTTACAAAACAATACAAATTTTATAATATATTTAATAAATAATAATGTTAAGGACTAAATTCATAATATACACTCACCTAAAGGATTATTAGGAACACCATACGGATACTGTGTTTGACCCCCTTTCACCTTCAGAACTGCCTTAATTCTCCATGGCATTGATTCAACAAGGTGCTGAAAGCATTCTTTAGTAATGTTGGCCCATATTGATAGGATAGCATCTTGCAGTTGATGGAGATTTATGGGATGCACATACAGGGCACGAAGCTCCCGTTCCACCACATCCTATTGGGTTGAGATCTGGTGACTGTGGGGGCCATTTTAGTACAGTGAACTCATTGTCATGTTCAAGAAACCAATTTGAAATGATTCGAGCTTTGTGATATGGTGCATTATCCATCAGAGGATGGATACATGGTGGTCATAAAGGGATAGACATGGTCTGAAACAATGCTCAGGTAGGCCGTGGCATTTAAACGATGCCCAATTTGCACTAAGGGGCTTAAAGTGTGCCAAGAAAACACCCCCACCTCATTACACCATTGCATTAATGAGAAATTAAACAGGTGTTCCTAATAATCCTTTAGGTGAGTGTATTTGACAAACACTTATAATACTATAAAATATGTGTTTGAACTTCTTAAATCATTCGGTAGAAATGCACTCTCTCGTGAATGTGCATGGATCGTTACCAGAAACTAGTTGTTTTAGTTTGTAAAGTTTTAAATATTGATATTTTTCTTACAGATTTGCATTGATTGCCATCATAAGGCTTTTATTAAACACCTGGAGCCATGTGGATTATTTCTGTGAAGGATGGATGGACTTTTTTGGGCTTTAAATTCAAAAGCACCATTTACTACCATTATAAAGCTGGAAACAGCCAGGACATTTTGTAATATAAATCTGATTGTGTTAGTCTGAAATTTTTATTTAATTTTTGACTGAAGTATGCCTTTGACTATTTTTGAGGACGTTTGAAATCATACCATGTCATTTTAATACGATCTGCTTCATTGTATCTACGTTATACGAAAATGAATTAGCCACTTCGTAAAATAGTTACAAATTAAAAAGTCAGATTGTCTAATTAACAACAACACATTTTCTGTATTCATCTCCATGCTGTTATGTTGTTAAATGACAAACGTGATCACATCAAGAAAGCAAAAATTTAATTGCATCAAGTAATCCAGCGATACGCAAGACGTGATTAGTCACGGATCTCTAGGTGCTTTCGAACCTGTCGCATGTTTTCAAAGCACCCTCTCAACTTTTATGCCTTGGCAAATTCATCATCCAAGCGGGTTAAGATGTTTGGATTAGGTGGACATTCATTTACGAGAATAAAAGAAAAAACTTCCCGAATGCGGCGAACTCATTTCCAGGCTTTTTATTTAATGAGGCTCTTGTACAAATCCCATCATGCTCTCCGTTTCCTTTCCTTAACCCCCTCCACCCTCATGCCACGTCTCTCTGAATCGATTTGACGTTTTCCTGTCGTCTGCCGTAATCCCACTGTCTCCATTATTGTCTTAATATCAAGTACAGCTGGAGATAATGGAGCAACATGGTAATAACAGTGTGGCCTAAAGCGGCCCCTCCAGGGAAATATCTTTGATGCTGAAAGAATATTAATACCTCTGAGCTCTCTGCACTTTCTGCCTCTACTCATTTCACATTTTCACAACTACATAATGGTGCTAATATACATAACAAAAGCTTTGGGTGGTGGGGTAAGTGTGTGTGTAATGTGCATATAGACTGCATTAGCGCACAATATAGAAAATCCCTCTGCGTTGAAGAAAAGAAAACATTGTTGCCTGTTTCTCATATTCCAATTGACCTGAGATTTAATGTGTGGGTTTTTGTGTGTCTGTAGATTTGAGACCATGAACCTACAACTGAAGAGACTGGAGTGCTTCCCTTTCCAGGTAAAAAATAGTTTCTTATATGCTTATTAAATATGCAGAGACCACTGTAAACCATTTTTACAGTGGGACTCATGAAGTGTATGAACACCATGGCTCAGTAGCGCTCAATGTTTGGCTTAACCAATGCTGTAAGTTTAAAGGGACACTCCACTTTTTTGAAAATATGCTCATTTTCTAGTTCCTCTAGAGTTAAACATTTTACAGTTTTGGAATCCATTCAGCAGATCTGGTGGTACCACTTTTAGCATAGCTTAGCACAATCCATTGAATCTGATTAGACCATTAGCATCGCGCTAAAAAATAACCAAAGAGTTTCAATATTTTTCCTATTTAATACTTGACTCTTCTGTAGTTACATTGTGTACCAAGACAGACGGAAAATTAAACAGTTGCGATTTTCTAGGCAGATATGGTTAGGAACTATACATCTGGCGTAATAATCAAGGACTTTGCTGCTGCAGCAGGGGTAGTGATATTATGCACAGCCCGAAAATAGCCCTGGTAATATCATTGCGCCTTCTGCAGCCTTGTTACAGCAGCAAAGTCCTTGATTATTACACCAGAATGAGAGTATAGTTTCTAGCCATATCTGCTTAGAAAATTTTTAGTACACAATGTAACTACAAAAGAGTCAAGTTATAAATAGGAAAAATATCCAAACTCTTTGGTTATTTTTTGGCGCGATGCTAATGGTCTAACCAGATTCAACGAATTATGCTAAGCTATGCTAAAAGTGGTACTACCAGACCCGGAGATCAGCTGAATGGATTCCAAAACAGTAAAATCAAATGATTAACTATAGGGGAGCTGGAAAATGAGAATGTTTTCAAAATAGGTGGAGTGTACCTTTAAAAAAAAGCTATAGAGAAGTGCAGGGATGAGGTATTTTAGTAGGCCAACCCGGAGGTTAGATTCACATGGATTTCCTCTGCCGAAAGTCAATGGGATTTTCCAAAGGCTTTTGAATTATTGTAAAATATATTTTTTTATTAAAATAATTTTAGGTTGCACATTTTACCAATCAAGATTATTCTCACAGATGATCACAACTTTTATAAATTTTGCATTTACTAAATGCATTTACTAAAAGCTAACCTTAGGCTATAAGTGACTCCAGCATTATCACTACCAAGCTTTTAGCAACTCTTTTAAACTTTATTAAACACATTTAAAAACATGTTTCCTCATAAAGAAATTGTGGAAAAACTTTTTTGGGGAATTGTGCCCATGTTCAATGTTTTTGAGATTTTTATGCGTGATGATGACAGAAGTCCTCAACGGCATCAAAGTAAACCCATGTAGCAAATTCTTACCAACCAGCCTTTTAAAAGGGGGACGTATCATGAAAATCTGACTTTTTTCATGTTTAAGTGCTATAATTGGGTCCCCAGTGCTTCTATCAACTTAGAAAATCTGAGAAAGATCAACCCAGTAATTTAGTCTTGGTAAAAAAGATGAAATTTGGATCCCCTTGTGATGTTCCGTTTTATTTTATGTATTGTTTTCTAATTTTTTTCTCTATTTTTAAATCATTGTCGCTGTGTTTGGGGTTAGATTTGGGGTTAGGATGTACTTTTATGTATTGGTTTCTGCATGTTTTTCTTCCGTTTTAAAACTATTCTCGCCTGGTGTTGGGGTTAGATTAGGGGTTTAGGTTAGTATGTCTAATAATGTAACAGAAAGTGATTCTAACCCCAAGCGACCATGGTAAGAAAATAGCAAAAAGACTGTAAGAAAACAATACATAAAATGACATGAAAAAGAAAGTTGTGCCACGGACACGAAAAACTATTTATGTACATTTGTGCTCAGGAAAAACGCTAAATTTCATGCCATGGACACAAATAAATTAATCCAATGTTTTGTGACTATAACATGACTTTTCGTGAGATCAGTCTGCTAAAATGCTAACTCATTTCCAGGGCTGTGTCTCAATCAGCTTCAAAGTCGTGAAATCAGTAAAACGTGTATGCAGATTTGGGCACTTGTAAGGACCCCATTGGGATGCTGTTCACTTATTTTTCCTGTGACGTTCGTGTGATGTTCCTGCTTAAGTGCATTGTGACTATTCACAGCTTTTATTCATCAACAATAAGAAAAACCTACATCTCACTGACTTAATTTTTAAACACTTGTTTAACACTTTCATTATTTTCTTACATATCTGTGCATACATTTGTAGGGATAATACATTAAAAATATTAAGTAGATTGTGGGCCCTTTCTGTCTAGCAATGTGTGTTTATATTAAAACTAAAACAAATGTTTGTCTTTTCAAAAGTTCTGTTGCATTTCATGTTCAAGTTTATTGAGCTGGCTCCATTGGAGAGCTTCAGAAAAGGTGCTTTCCACTAAAGGAACATAGGGACCATCAATGCTCACTGGTTTTTGCGTTGCATTGTGGGAATTTTTAGAAAAAACGAATGATCCAGTGCACTGGAAGGATTTCGCGATTGAGACGGCCCTTAAAATATCTGACTCCCTGATCATTGCACTGACTACTGAACAAGGGAGCTGATTGAGATACAGCCTTTGTCATCACTGCAGATCCTTATTATGAAATTGAGTAGATACACTGTTAGAAAAAATGTCCCTAGCTGTCACTGGGGCAGTACCCTCTAAAAAGGTCCTAATATTATGTACACATACATACATTTAGTACCAATTAGGGGTGGAACAATACATGTATTCGTTTCGAAACGAATCGGTACGGGGGTCACGGTTCGGTGCATGAATTTAAACGGAGAATACACGGTATGAAAATAAAAAAACTTGCGTGCAAAATAATTAATGTAATGCGGAACTACTGTTAGATCCGCGGGTTCTTTATGGACAGCTAATCTGTTGCCCCGCTTTAGCTCTGAAGCTCTGATTGGCGACAATGCAGCCGAGCTCCGCCTATGTATGCGCTCTATCAGAGCCCGTCTACATTCTCTGGCACTCTGCTTTTTTTGTCACGTCGACGCCGGTCCAGTCAGTGAATGAGCAGCCGACAGCGAGTATGGCAAGTGGTGTTCCACAAGACGTTCCGCCAGCCTCTTTAAGATCGCAAGTTTGGCAAAGCTTCAGTTTTCCAGTCAGTTACAATAGTACAGGCGAGAGAGTGGTGGAAAAAAAGAGGACTTTGCGTCGGCGTTGTTCAGCAGTTGTTAGGTATGTGAGTGGAAATACATCTAATCAGGGCTCTCAAGTCTCACGCATTCACCTTGACAAACACGCATTTCAGTCAGTTCAAACGCCACACTTTGTATTTCTCACGCTGAGAAGTAGGAGATAAATTGTCCTGCTATATACAACAGGCATACGCAGGGCAGTTCTGTCGAGTTCAGCTGCTTTCAGTTTTTTAAGCGTGCTCAACTTTACGCAGCGCCATCAGCGTCAGAGTACCGCGAGAAATCTTGCGGAGGAGGCTGATTTCAAATCGCTCTCGCGTTACTCTGACGTCATCCACTTGTCGTTTCTTGCAGCCCCTCGTGAAGTCGTACACACCTATTAATTCATCCTACAAGCCTATTATTTGGTTCTTTAGTACATTAATATGAAATAAGGCCAAAATGTAATTTTAAAATGTATTTAGGTAACACTTGTAATACATTTGAACCCATATTTGTATGAAAGATGAGTACAAAATTACTTAAAGAGGTATACATTTTTGAAATACGAGATAGTATGTTAAATGCATTTCAGTTCATATTCATGACATCTGAAAATAACACTGATAAGGACACCTATGTTTTTAAGATTAGCTTAAGTACTAAAAAAAATGCCTAAAAAAATGCCTTCTTCATTTTTGTTTTGCTTTTCCCTCCATTGTACCGAAAGTGAATCGAACCGTGGCGCCTGAACCGAGGTACGAACCGAACCGGGACTTCTGTGTACCGTTCCACCCCTAGTACCAATATGCACCTTTGAGATACTAATATAAACTCTTTAGCAACCATTTTAAAAGAGTACTGCCCCAGTGAGAACTAGGGATTTTTTTAACCATTTTTTTTACCTTAGCAATGCTCTAGCAACTGCATAGCAGGTGAAGAAGACCTTAGCAATTTTCATGTTTAACTTATTTACCTCATTTAATGTATTTAAACTTACATTTTGAAATGTTTTATTCTTTGTGTTCTTTATCAAATAAAGTCTAACTAATCTTCTCTTTATCAACCTTGCATCTCTCCACTATATCTTTCACTATAGCGGTATCTTTCCACTCACATCTCCTCTGCATGACTTGTTCTTGTGCTTTTGCATGCTCGTACCCGGCTCTCATGTTCTGAGATGGATCAATGATGAACGCTGTGGACTGAACCACATGAACCTGTTAGATGCACAGCAGGAGGAAGAGACCTACATTCCCAACTGCCTCTTTGAAAGGTATGGACTACAGGTGGGTCGCACACCCACTGTGCTTCCTTCAAGGGTCTCTCGAATCCAAACTGAATGGTGACTCCTGCACCAGCACTCAAGTACGCTTGCACCAGCACTCACCCACAAGGGCCTTGATAAACACCAAATGTGAGGCATATAAACGCACTGCCTACTGTACAGGAGAGCCTGTCATCACAAAATAATTAATACACACTTATGCCATTTGTACAAGTTGGGAAAATTAAAGGAATAAAAATTCTGTCATTACCAGTGTTGGGGGTAACGCATTACAAGTAACGTGCATTGCGTAATAATATTACTTTTCTGAAGTAACGAGTAAAGTGACGCATTACTTTTTAAATGTACACATTAATATTTAAGTAACTTTTAAAAAAAAAGTAATGCAAGTTACTTTTTTAGTTTTATTAATTTGAAAAAAAAAAAAGTACTGAATTAAACTAAATGTAGTCACATTTTGCACTCTATGCGTACACACATGTCTGGGAACAGTCTGAGTCATAAACTGAGATGGCAGGCCAGAGCTCGACATTTTTGTGATGAAATATGCAATTTCTGAACTTTTCAGTCATAAAAAACACCTGCAAGGCTTAAAAGAGATCAAGCCTCAGCCAAGAAAAAATACTGCTAAAATCCAGATTTAAATGCGACATTATCTGATACAATTTACATTGAAGAGCTGATACGAGGTGATTTCGGATTACCTGTGTGTCTCATGCAGGGTTGCTCTTCTCATCTGATTGTGTTTGGGAGCGCTTTTAATTTTAAATGCGAGTGATAGTTTTATTGTAGATCGCGTATAGCGCAGACAATTCAGCGCAAATTAAAAAATATCAGAGAATACTGTTACGCGTGGGTGCGCATACCGCACCATAGAGAGGGAGAGAGAGAGAGCTCGTGCACAGAGAACTGGTGTGTGTGTGTGTGTGTGGGTGGGTGGGGGGCTGCACTACTAACCTTTCATTAAGTCATGATACTCAATCAACCGTCTTCTCTGTCAGTAACATCTGTTGACTGTTAACTTTTACGTGAAAAGACAACAGAGAAACCCAGGTGGAAAACACCGCCAACTTTTAACTCCTTCACTCAGTGTCATGTAAGAGAGGCACTATCGAGGTTCCGCACGCAGCAGTGAGAAAGCGTGCACGCGAGAAAGAGAGGAGCTGCTGAGCGCTTGCAAAAGCGAACGAAGCCGTTTTAAATAGTAAAATAAAATGTAAATGGTAATCATGAAAAATAAATTTGATTTGTGTTGATTTGTGCCAGTGTTGAGTCTGTGGCGAGGTGCCCACTCCTTCTTCGCGTTCGCACGATTCTCAAATCAAACAGTGATTGACAACTCGTCCCCTTGGAATTATAAGGTTCTATCTAACATTTTTGTCAAAATTGAGTTATTCACATATTCTTACTCTGTGACAACTTATTTACATTATGTTATGTTTTATTTTAAGTTTTGTACATTTTGGGACGTTTTATTAAAGAAATAAAAAGGTTCTATCTACAAAATCGAACTCTAAGTTGGCTCTATAAGGTTCTATCTGCGTGAGCTAATCAGCACTGTGCATCTGCACAGAAGGGGACCAATCAGGATCAACTTTATGGGGTGGTTCTCAGACAGGGATTATCTTAAGACAGAACTAGAACTTAGTTTTATTAGAAAATATTTAACAAACATGCCTTACTAAAAGTATTACTTGTGTGCATTTTGAGGCTAAAGGGCACTGATGTATTTTAAGATATGTCAGTGCAAGTTGTTTTCAGTTTGGACAGCTCTTACATTTATTTTAGTTTAGGACTAGTCTAATCCCTGTCTGTGAAACTGTCCCTATATGTGGTGTTGCCGGCTTTGTCCTTGACGACAGGAAAAATCACAGACACACAATATCTGTGAGGATTATGGCACGCAACGCAAAGTTTTTAAGAAACCTTAAGATCGACAGCCGAATTTTAGGGAAGTTCACCCTACTGTAAAATCCAGCTTAAGCTGGTGAGATGGTTTTAGCTGGTCTCCCAGCTTGGTTTTTGCTGGTATAGCAAGCTGGTCTAGCTGTGTTTTGGTCACTTTTTAAGCTGGTCTAGCTGTGTTTTGGTCATTTTTTAAGCTGGTCTAGCTGTGTTTTGGTCACTTTTTAAGTTGGTCTAGCTGGACTTATCTGGTCATGCTGGAAGACCAGCTTACACCAGCTACTGCCACCTTAAACCAGCTAAAACCAGCTTATGCTGGTCTTTACTGGATTTTTCAGTAGGGGCAGTCTTTTTTAGGTCTTGCTGAGGAGATTGTTTTCATAGTTAGACACCACACTAGCCAGCAGTGCTAGCTTCATAGTTCCTGATATTAAGAGGCAAGCACTAAGATAAAAAATACAGAAAAAACGAACTAACCTACCCAAAAAAAGTGTGTTTACAGTAAGTTATGATTGTTATGTCAAAATGTAAACATGTGAAAGATTGTTAAAGCAGTTGCCTCAGTATTAAAATGATTTCAGAATGATTATAACCTGTAGCTGCTCAATCCTACTGAAAAATCCAGCAAAGACCAGCATAAGCTGGTAGCTGGTTTTAGCTGGTTTAAGGTGGCAGTAGCTAAGTCCAGCTAGACCAGCTTAAAAAGTGACCAAAACACAGCTAGACCAGCTTACTACACCAGCAATACCTGCTAAAACCAAGCTGGGAGACCTGCTAAAACCAAGTTTTGAGACCAGCTCAAACCAGCTCACCAGCTTATGCTGGTCTTAGCTGGATTTTTCAGTAGGGAATGGTATAACATGCTAAAACAAAATTGTCTATTTTGTAATGAACCCGAGATATACAGGAGGATGGTAGAGAAACTGAGGCAGAAGAGAGAAGAAGCAATGTTGTAAAAGAGCAATGTAAAATCAGACTTTTAGAGATAAAAGTGCTAAAAATAAAAATGTTAAATGTCATAGAAAGGATTAAAATGTTACTTTCTAACACATGTTGAAAAATTTTTACAATATTAATTTTATATTTAATGTTTAAATAATGTTTTGGTAGATAGAACCTTATAATTCTAAGCGAAAAGTGTTGTTTTAGAATTAGAAGGTTCTATCTGCATTTGATCCATTCCAAAAATCCACATTTAGAAATTTGAGAGGATTTTGATATTGTATATTTAGAATGCATTTAGGGTCCCTGTTATTTTCCTGTTTTAAAGAAACTTCTTCCCCATGTAAGTTTTCTTATATGTAATGCAAAAACTTTGAAGCTCAATATCTCAAAACTGCTCAGAACGCAGATAGAACCTTATAATTCCAAGGGGACGAACTGGTCCAATGGTGCGGTGGGTGTCCTAGTGTCTCTTTCCTCCTGTTTTAAAAACGCGCAACTACTGTGCTCGCTTCGTGTTCGCGTTTGCGCGAGTCTCAAATCAAACAGTGATTGACAGCTCTCTGGTCCAATGGTGCGGTGGGCATTTGACAGTAAATCTAGCTGGCCCAATGAGATTGGAGGGGGGCACCAGGGGGGGCCAATCATATTCCAGGGGGGGCCGGTGCCACCCCATGCCCCCCCTCTAGACACGCCCCTGTAACCTCTGTTTGGGAAACCGCTTATTCTAGTTCCAGACTAAACATGTTTGAGTTGCCTTAATTTTAAAACATCTTGTACTGACATATCTTGCTATTGTTTTATCTCACAATGCACTCCAGTATTGTTTTTGTAAGGTTTGTTTGTAAAAACTACCTAAATGTCCCAATACGCTGCAAAAAATAATTTTCAAGAAAAAATTTCTTGGTATTTTTGTCTTGTTCTCAGTAAAAATATCAAAAAATTCTTAAATTAAGATGCTTTTTCTTGATGAGCAAAACGACCCAAGAAAATAAGTGTAGTTTTTAGACCAAAAATATCAAATTTAAGTGATTTTGTGCATAAAACAAGCAAAAAAATCTGCCAATGGGGTAAGCACATTTTTCTTGAATTTTTCTTGAATTTAGTGTTTAAGAAAATGTTCAAGATTTTTTTGCTCACCCTATTGGCAGATTTTTTGGTCTAAAAACTAGACTTATTTTCTTGGGTCGTTTTGCTCATCAAAAAGAAGCATCTTTATTTAAGAATTTTTAGGTATTTTTAATGAAAACAAGTCAAAAATACTAAAAAAATGTTTTCTTGAAAATAATTTTTTTTTGCAGTGTATAAGGCCTAGTCCTGGATTAATCTAAATTATTTTCTGGGAAATCGCCCCTAAATGTATAATATAAATGTATTGAAACCCAAATGTAGACAGCAAATGTAGGCCGTTATAAGTCAACATTCTTTTCTTCAACGATGTGTAAAAAACATATTTTTGGGTAAAGTTTTCTTTTTAAAGAGATGACAAACAAAAAAATGTGTAGCTCATTTGTAGAGCATTGCATTGGTAGTGCAGTGGCAAAGGTTGTGGGTTCGATTCCGAGGCAAAACGCATACCGATTACAAAAACGTATAGCTTGAGTTGCTTTAGATAAAAATGTCTGCCAAATGCATAAATGTAAAATGTGTGTGTGTGCATATTAAAGTTAAATTCTCCAAATTTAAATAGCTTTGCTGTTTTGTGACAGCAGGTGCCACTGTTTCCTCTGAAACCACAATAAAAATCAGTCCATAAATGATCTGTTTGCTTCTGATGAGAAATAACATGTACAAAACCTGAGCAGAAAAACAAACAGATGTTTGTCCTTCGTGCCGTATCCCATGTAAGCACTGATGTATTGTGCCACGTAACCTCGCCTCATCTTCTTGTCAGATCAGTCTCCTGGAAAGAAATGATGCTGGGGTTTCTCCCGGTTGACCTTCAATGGCAGGTTTGATCGTGGCGAGCAGTAGGGGCTTCTCAGGGGTCCATATAGTGTCTAGGCCCACGGGGCCAACGGAGCTGAAGAAACGCAGTGAACGGCACAAGCGTTGCCCCCTGTGGGTTGTTTGAAAAGGTCACTAGTTATGCTGGCAACCCCTGTTATCCGAGACTCCTCCTCTGGCTATCCGTAGCCAGCGCTTAGCAAACAGCGCCAGGCTGTTCTGGCACATTCTGCAATGATGCCACCCTCTCCAGAGATCTGTGTGATGTAACCTCTTTAAAAGGGGCAAGTAGAGTAAACATCTCTTGTTTGGGATCGCTAAAATAACCGCTATAGCCTTCGGAAGAATTAGACAGTGGACGACAAGCTGAGGTTGGAGAAAAGAGTTTGAGGGTAATCTCTGAACATGATGTTTGGGAGTTTATAGATATCAAAACATTTTTAACGCTGTCTTGAGCAAGCAAAATATTTACTTTTAAACTGTTTACTCGAGACTGA
Organism: Misgurnus anguillicaudatus; assembly: GCF_027580225.2. Taxonomy (NCBI): domain Eukaryota; kingdom Metazoa; phylum Chordata; class Actinopteri; order Cypriniformes; family Cobitidae; genus Misgurnus; species Misgurnus anguillicaudatus. The sequence goes on along the minus strand of NC_073361.2, from coordinate 26,808,881 downwards.
GGCAAAAATACAGCTTGCACCTAAAGAGTTCATAGATATTGGTGCCAAAGAAAGGATATTAGTATCCCAAAGGTGTATATATACATATCTGTACCTAATGGCACATATTAGGACCTTTTTAAATGGGGGTACATAATAAATCTGGTATGAAAGAATTAAAACATTTTTGTTAAACATTTCGAAGCTGCAGTTTCAAAGTTGCTTGCACCACAATAAAAAACACAACCAATTATGTTTCAGGATTTATTTACTTCCTAAACTGTTCTTTTGTCTCGGCTGTCGGTGTGGTACAGTTACAGATATCTTTTCATGCGGTAACACGTTTCAGGTACACATCTACCATGCCGCCGCGCTCTCACCTCCACCGAAAGCCGTAAATTCATTTCACACATCGCTAATAACCTGGCCAGCGGATAACAAGAACTTGGATTGACTGTAGGTCACGCAAATTAATTACAGCAATTAGTTGTGAAAGGAAAGAGAGCCGGAGAAGAGGAGAGTTCAGAAAGGCTCTGGACTTTCAGCTCTGACCCCTTTTACAGGTGCATGCTGGGAGTTTTACCAAACCCCCCACACTTCTTTTCTGCGGATGATGTCATTACAGAAAGCTATAAAAATACATCTGTGCTTTTTATGTAGGCTACAGACAAAGGCCTGATTCGGATTATATTATTTTCTGCACAGCTATAAGGTATTTAAAATAAATGTTGTTAAAGCAAGACGGCGTTAAAGATTTTAAATCTCGTTTTAGAGAAATCTAACAAATTTGGTGAGGTTTAAGAGTTATTTTTTTTATGAAAACAGGTAGTCAGATAACATAGACTGCCATCATTGTAACCTATATGGATTAATAAGGCAATATAACGTTTTAATTCAATCAATAGATTTACTAAAACAATGCAAACATTTAATTTTTGTTTAACAAATACCAGATTTTTTACATATGTTTTGCAGTTAAAATTTTGCGTGGTGTTTTATGATTTGAATTCTATATTAATAAAAATTGTGGGGGGTTTTACACAACCTTTTAAAATATATTATAAATAGTGATGCACCGATTTATGGGTCACTGATATGTATCGGATTTGAAACCATTGGCATATCGGCAATAGCACAAGAAAGGCTAATACAAATTGTATATTAACTCTTCCCCGCCAGCATTTTTCATGATTTTCACAAAAGTTTAATGCCTTCCAGAAAATGCTCCTTTTTAAATATATAAACATACAATATATGAAATATATGAAAAAATGAAAGAACAGACCCTCTGCTTTCAAACAAAAAAATCTGTTTTATCCTACCTTCATGTGTTCTGTTTTTATCACCTCTCAAATATGTGTAGGTTTCATCACAAACACCAAATTTTGAGCAAAAAGCTGAGATAATTCCATTTTTGTGAAGGACTTTTGATAAAGATCAGATGCAGAGCGATCTTTAAAACATACACAGACATACAGCTGTTTGCCCTAGGGTTATAAGATATATATAAGATAATAGCGGTATTGCAGATTGACGAGATAACTCGTCAATGGCGGGGAAAGAGTTAATTAACTGCATAAAGGCAATAAATTGCATGTCTGTTGCATAATCCAGTACCGTGCCCCTAAGGTGACATTGGAGTAATACAAATCAAAAGTTTAGTTTCATGTGCTCACGTGAAACTTTCATGTGCTCATGTGATACCTTCATGTGCAAAAAATTTTTTTAAAGTTTAGTTTCGCGTGCTTATCTGAAACTATCGCACGCGCGCACGTGAAAGCGAAAGTTTCATGTGAGCACGCGATAGTTTCATGTCCGCACGCGAAACTAAACTCAATAGTTTCACGTGTGCATGCGACAGTTTCACGTGCGCACGCCAAACTAAACTTTATTTAATTTTTGCTCCATGTCCCCTTAGGGGCTCCGTAATCCAACATTTAAAAAAAAAATTATCAAAATAATTAAATACTTCCCAAAATAAAATCTGTACAAATTATAGTTTGTCAGACGTGCGATAGGGAAAAAAATTGTAAATCACGTAGTTAATCACGTGATAGATTACTCATTCACATGAGCCATGTGGTAGGAGTAAGAGTATTTCGGAAATTGTCTGCATTCTGGCCTTTTTTCAAAATCTCGAAAAAAGAACAAAAATCGACAAAAATGTTATGTTACTTTGTGCCTCTCTTACTGTATATTATGTTGGTCAGTTGAATGTTAAATAGATCCAAATAATTTGATGCAACAATAAACTATCTAATAGGCCAACTGTATAGTATGTTTAATATCGGCATTGGTATCAGACAATAGTTGTCTGTTTAAATCGGTATCTGCCCCCCAAAAAAATCATATCGGTGCATCCCTAATTATAAGTATTAAAGTAGGGGAGGACTGGGGCAAAAGTAACGTGGGATGAAAGTAACAAAGCTATTTTCTCAGCCCTGACTACATTTGCATTCCAAACTATGACAGCATCTTTAGCACGCAACCCTTGACAGACCTGACAAATATTGCGTTATTCTGTCATGCTTTCGCGCGTGTAGGTCCCGAAAGATGAATTTGATAAGTACATTTTTATATAACATGTTGTGTTTCTCAGTTTATGTGTTACAGTACTAATCAATCTACAGGTTATTTAGTGCTGTAACACATTCTGAAGTTTGCCTTCTCCGAGTTTTTCAAAATAAAAGTAAATCGGGTTTAAATGTCAGGAGTTCCTGTCGGGACGAAAGTAGTACTTGTTACGTTTGTCCCGCTGCTAATATTGTTACATTATGTTAAAAATGTATATTATTCTAATTTGATTTGATTTAATTTTTAACGTGTTCATATTGAAAAAAATGTTTTATTCACAATTCAAGTTTGTACTGTCAGGTTGCTTTTGAAACATGAAATTGAAATTTAAAAAAAAATTTAATTTAATTATTTTTTCAAAGATAAACGACAAAATTACATATTACAGTTACATATTAACAAGGTCATAGTCATGTATTTTTACTTAAAACAAATGTAACACAAACATTTGTCTTGTTTTGTTGTGTTACTTTTGACCCACCCTGTTGACGGGGTCAAAAGTAACAATGCACAACTTCAGAGTCAAATTATACTGAAGTTGTTTACATTTGTTAAAAATTCTACCTTGTATTGATAGACCACATTTGTGAGTTATTGATCACAGCAAAAATATATCTCTGTCTAAAACATTATCTTTTAAAAATACGTTTTTCTAAAAAATGGTACTTTCTCCCCTGCTCTCCCCTAATAAAAAAGTGATCCTAATCTAATCCTGACTGGATGTATTTTACGAGTTGGCAAATTCTTATGAAGTCAATCATACATAAACATACATTTATTATGGTTTCGTAAAAATAACGAAACCTCACCCCTAACTCCAGCGTCACAGTGGCAAAAGAGAAACTAAAGCTAAATTTATCACCTGATGCTTCTTCATTATTGATTTAGACCTTTTTGACCAGCTGTCTGGGTAACAGTTGGTGGTTTGAGCTTTACCTGCTGGTGTCCTATAAAACTAAATTAAATCAATAAGGAAAGTCTGATGTCAGAAACCTCATCAGGTATGATCTTTCTTGGTTTAATTATATTCACAATAATAAAATTATATAATTAATCGCATACATAAATCTCAACAAGTTTTGTGATGCACACATGCAGGGTACATGTCCTGTAACATTTACACTCGGACAATAGATACAAAGATCCCAACCAAAACCAAACTAGTACATTACAGATTATAATAGTTGTTAAAACTCATCTAAATGCATCTAATTCAAACAGGAGTGCGTCTATTCAAGTATTTTTTGACTTATTCATGTGTGAATACCTAATAAAACATTATGCAAGCTAGAAAAACCTGACTGATCACTTTTAAAGTTCAAAAAATAATGAATAAATGTATTTTCAGAGGTCATTCAGCCCCCTGCTAAAGAATTTCTACATAATCAATTCGATACTCAAAGTTTGATGTTGTCAATTATAATTTCTCCTTGTGTGCATTGAACATCAGGCATTAAACCATGAGACGTATTTGAAATCGATGTCTCCGTTGTGATGAAGTAAATACTTTGAGAATGAGGGCGTTTGAAAGAACTGGACAAGATGGAGGAATTCAATAACAACACAGCCACCATTTAAACTAACATGAACAAAAAATTCTAAATTGCAAGCGAGAAAAAAACAACTTCATGAGATTTGGGACAGTAGTGTGTTTTTATATATCTGAAGTTATTTACGCAATTAAAAAGTGATGACTTTTTTGCAGACATAATGGTGTGGTGATGTTTACCATTTAAATACACTGGTCCCTAGCTGTGACTGGAGCGTTACTCTCTTAAAAAGTACACATTTTCACCTAAAGAGTTCATAATAGTACATTAGACTACATAAAGCAATAAAATAGGGTTGTGCATTTCAAAAATTGTGTTTTCGTTGCCTATATCTGAAAACTTTTTAAAGGAAAACACCACCGTTTTTCAATATTTTCCTGTTCTTGCCTCGGCTTGGATGAGTTGATACATACCTGTCTTTTTTCGGTGTGTGCACTTTTGATCTTTGTGCGGCGCCTCGTGAATGTGTTGGCATTTAGCCTAGCCCCATTCATTCCTTAGGATCCAAACATGGATGAATTTATAAGCCACCAAACACTTCCATGTTTTCCCTATTTAAAGACTGTTACATGAGTAGTTAAACGAGTAAGTATTATGGCACAAAATAAAACGTGATGATTTTTTGAAGCGGATAAAAAATGAGAACTATATTGTATGGCGGAAGGAATGAATAGGGCTAGGCTAAATGCTAACACATTAAGTGCACGCATTGACAAAAGATAGGTATGTATTAATTCATAAGTTGAGGTAAGAATATAGTAAAATATTGAAAAATGGTGGTGTTTTCCTTTAAGAACAACCTTTTCCAACTCAGCTTTGACTTTTATCCAGAGATAAAGCGTGATCTCGATGAGAGATGCTGTCCGCAGCGTGGCGTTGCCAAGCTTTTTTCGAGTTTAGATTTGGGCTATTGTTTAAACTCTTTCCAGCAGTTGCTTTTTTTCTTCGGGTTAAAGATAAAAGGATTTTGTTGATTAGTTATTGAGCTTTGAATAGTCATTGGGATGGTTTTGGGCTAGTTTTGAATGAACATTGGGCTGGTTTTGATACACGAATATGGCAACCCTGGCTGTGCGCTTGCGCAGACGTTTGGATTACATAGAATGTACATGTAAACAAACATTTTAATTAGATTGCAACGTTTGGGTTGCATGTAAACTGTATTGTAAACCTTAAATTCAGTCAGATTGACAAAAGTTTGTGCATGTAAACATATCCATTGTTTGATTTGCACAATGAAATCCAAACAAAGCTCCACTTCCCTATACTGAAAAATCCAGCTAAGACCAGCATAAGCTGGTGAGCTGGTTTTAGCTGGACCCCAGCTTGGTTTTAGCTGGTTTTGCTGGTGTAGGAAGCTGGTTTTGCTGGTAGCTGGTCTAGCTGTGTTTTGGTCACATTTTAAACTGGTCTAACTGGACTTAGCTGGTCATGCTGGAATACCAGCTGGCCCACCAGCACGACCAGCTTTGTCAGGCTGGGAGGACCAGCGTAAACCACCTTAAACCAGCTAAAACCAGCCAAAACCAGCTACCATCTTATGCTGGTTTTAGTTGATTTTTCAGTATGGTTGAAAAATGTGCCAATTTCAGTACAACTTCGTATAACATTTTTTCTCAATAAATGGATCTGGGGTCTCTCAGCCCAGCCACATTTCACTTTAAACATCAGCCTCTGCAGTCCGACATCACATTTGATTGTATTTGTCCCCACATCTGAAAATCAATGTTGCCAGTTGCCACTTTCATTCTAGTGTCTTAAATATTCATCAGAAGTGAAGCGGGGAAAGCTGGACACAAGGTTTGGACACAAGTCACGACTATTGAAACTTTACCTCTGAAATTATATTGTATTGTTCTGTGTGTGCAATTGACTGAGAGACAGAAGTCCAGAGAGAGTCGAGTAAAGGAAGTAGTCACAATCTTTCATTGTAAATTCAGACTGGGATATATACCCAAACTTGTGTGTCCTTTGTGTGCCTCTGAGGATTATATGTACAGTATGTGAGAGACAAAGAGAGAGACTAAGGTTAAATTATACCACCTCTGCCATATATTTCTACGATGGAAGCTGTGTTCATAAAATATTACTCACCTCATTTAGCCCAGTGTGGTAAATGTCAGTTGAAGTAAAAGTAGAGTTATTAAAACAGGCCGCAGTGTTTTAGGTATAACGTTTGCCAAGAAATCTTTCCTTATGATAAGAATACCGTATACAAATTCAGTGAATATCAAATAATAGCAAACTGATATGTTGTTAAACTTTTGTGCATGTTGGCTATTTCAACAACGTTGTTAATCTAATCGTATTCTTGAACCAGAACTATAATTTTAATAACAATAGATTGACAAATATGAGTCGTTCACACAAACGTCCATGTAGTCCTCATGTTGCACCTGACTGACTGTTATATCAGGATCTGTAGTGTAGTGAGACAAATAACACACTCAACTTCGTTTTTAATGAAAAATAATAGTTATCTCATGCTGAGGGTTAATGAGCACAGATAAAAGAATGCAAAGCTTATTGACACCAACAGCCTGAAAATTAAAATACTTCATCTATAATTGATATAGTGCGTTAGCCTTCATACATTTAAATTGTTTTCTGGAGACGCACAAAGCCAAACAGATTTGCATTCTGCTCAGAGTTCGCAAGCCGTAAAATTTCCAAGGAGATGCACATGCGCAGCTGTACCCTGTACGCATTCACAAAAATGATTGTGTGTTTCTAAGACACAAACAGATTTTTAGATTAAGGGACAGATTTACTAAACTAGGCAAATTCGCGTGAGAGCGCAATTCCAAAAAATAATGCCGATGGAAGTGGTGATATCTGCAGGTTATTTACTAAAAAGCGCAAATTAAATAACACAGGTGCAACAGCTGATTTCAATAATGACCAAAGCAATCTACTAATAGCAGCACAAAATTAGTTTAGGGGCGCAAATACAGGGGTGCGTTTCCCAATAGCATCGTTAGCCAATACTGTTTCTGTCAGGATTCTGCCGGTTTATTGTCTTGTTGTATATCTAGTTCTAGTATGGCAGAGTCCTGACAGTACAATGTTTTATGTGGGAGATACGTGGTTTTGGATTGTTCTATAAGACCACGTATTTCTTTTGTCTCGTCACTTTTTACCCGTTCCCTTACCTGTTATCATTTTCACCTTTTCCCCTCATTAGTCCTCTCTATTTAATGTCCCTGTGCTCTTTGTTCTGTATTGTGCGTTTGTCTAATCTACCAGTGAGTACTTTGTCCTGTTGGTAAAATTCTAGTCAAGTCTTTGTACATTTATATTAGTCTAGTTAGTGTCCTGTGTTTCATTTTGTTGTAATTTTAGTCTAGTCAGTGTTTAATTTATCTTGTTTGTACTACCTTTTACCCCCTCGTGGGTTTTGTTTTTTCCTGTTTGTTAATAAAAGTTCAGTGGGTTGGAGACTCCTGACCCAGGGTTTAGGAATGCATAGTGTGAAACATCAAATTATGAATACCCAGGGTTATCTCTTAACCCCTGGTTAAGTTTGAACAGTGTGAAACATGAAAAAAATAACCTAGGATTTCGTTAACCCTTAGAATAACCCAGGGTTAAATATTTCAAGTTTGAAAAGCCCTAGCGAGGATACATTATGTTCCCATTGGTGGATAAAATTATTCATCAGAGGCAGGGATATAAAGACCAGAGGGGGGATAATCCCCCCATCCCCCCAGAAAATTGCACCCTGGGTTTTTCTGTGCACCTTTATTTTCAAAAGTTTATCTCTTTACATTTTAAGAAGGAATTGCAGAAAGTATTTTAACATATCCACCTTTAAACAAAACACCATTGAGAGTTCAGTTTGGTCTCCTGAGATGTTACAGAGAAAATGTTTTTGCAACCCAGTATCACGAAATTACGTACCTATAGTCACGTAAATTTGTGATTCTTTTTCGTGACACTGTTGCGTTTTTACGTGACGGTATCACATATTTTTGTTTACGTGTCATTGTCACGTATTAGTTACTTAACTGTTTGGTCCTATTTTCTTACCATTGTCGCTTCGTTTAGCATTAGATTTACATAAAATGACATCCTTACTAGGGCTGTAACGATTAACCGTGCAAATGCGCGTTTTCTCAATAAATGAATTTTAATGAATTACGTTGAAATCCCAGCACATCCAAAAGCCAGGGGGCGCTCTCGTGCAAAAACTCCATTTGTGCCACAGAAGTAGTAGCATTACAAATGCTATTCCAGGAAATGTCTACAGGAATATTTATATCGCTGTTCTTCAAATTGGTTCAGGTATTTTCATGATAATAAAGAATATTTTTAATGCTTTTGTTTAAACGAGTGTTGCTTTTTTAAATGCACGTTATAAACGACTCCGACTCATAATGATTTCATAATGATCGATAAGGACTTCCTACTGACCAAAACGCCATAGTACACGCACAAGCTGCGCATGAAACACAGATGTCGTCAATTTCAGACAGGCATTTTTAATGGGACACACGATTAATCGTTACAGCCCTAATCCTTACCCAAACCTAACTCTAACCCTAACGCCAGGCGACAATTGTTTTAAAAATCAGAAAATATAAAAAAATCTGAAAAAATTGTATAAACCAATACTTAAAGTGACATCCTAACGCAAACACCAAATCCAACCCTAAACCGAAGCGTCAATGGTTTGAAAATAGGACAAAATAGTTGAGTAACCAATACGTGACAATGACACGTAAACAGAAATACGTGATACGGTCACATAAAAATGCGTAAAACCGTAACAGTGTCACGGAAAAGAATCACAAATTACGTGACTATAGGCACATAATTTCGTGATACAGGGTTGGCTTTCGACACATGAATGAACTTAAATTGAGGTGAATGGGTGACCAGAATGGTCCAGGTGTTTAGTGTCCTTTTGTATCTGTGCTGTTAATTTTCTCTCTGAAGATGTGTGGTCTATCAATCTGGTTATTAACGTGGCAAAAGTAAGCTCGGACTAATGTGACCGCACCTGAGACCACCTGGAAATACCTCCCTCGATTCATTTTTATCACTCCTTTCCTCTTCAGAAACCAAAATGAGAGTGGAAAGAAATTATACCTTAACCACCGTAATTACAGGTAAGCTGTTTTAGACCGTCTAGTTATTCCACTTCAGCAGACACAGGCCTGACAGCTTGTTAAATACACACAAAGTGAGTTATTGATGGCAACTGTAAGAAATTCTGTCACGCGTTCAGAGGTTCCTTCAAGCGAAAAGATACAGGCAATAGGCGATAGATTTTGGAGGGGAGCGAATTATCCTCCCCAGTCATGCAGGTTTTTAACAGCATGAAAATAAACACCAGAATTAATAGTACTGCGTCGATATCTGCTTTGTATGTTAAAGCCTTTTTTAGATTTTGGCTCTTGGAATCCAAAATTGAAAACATATTTTTCTTGTGACACTAGACATGCAGAAATTGCATGCAAGCACACATTTTAAACAAACTGCAACATATGCGATAATGCAATTTATTAAACACAAACTCCAGAGCGCTGAAATGTTATTTAAGCTTATAGTGCACATAAAACAAAACATCCTTTTACTTTACTGGGGTTAGCAATGTTAAGAACTATGAATCTTTTTCTATACGAGATGTTTTGATGACCCTGTGATGTATTATCTGGTGTGGGCTTTTGAGTGTGACACATCCGGTGGCCCACTTGCCATTTTGGCACTTTTGACACAATATTACAGTGTGTTATGGTGATGTAATGTCTTACACCCCGTATTTAAGTGGAGTTATGAGCGCAGGGGGCAAACATGTCAGAGCGCAGACTTCATATCTGTCTGACTCATACTGTCATAATGACCTCGATGCAGTCACACAGTCTCGCACTTTAGCACATGAAAGTGAATGTTTAAAAAATGAGATACTGCCTGGGGTTCGAAACACATTATAAAGTAGTTTAGATTAAACACATCTCTATGATGCAATAACTTTTTTAACTGTTGGATAATATATAAATGTATTTAATATGTCTGTAAACAGAATAAATGCACCTGAGAACCAACATTTATATATGTTCTGCGCAACATGATCTCATGGCAAGTCGTGTTATAGTCACAAAAAATTTGATTAATTTATTTGTGTCCGTGGCACGAAATTCAGCTTTTTTCGTGACTTGAGCACGAATGCTTTTTTGTATCACTCGCACGAATTTTATGTCCATGACACTACTTTCTTTTTATTTTTTGTTTTTTCATTTTTTCCCTTTTTTAAATCATTGTCGCTTGGGGTTAAATTTGGGGTTTGGGTTAGGATGTACTTTAATGTATTGGTTTCTACATGTTTTGCTTCCGCTTTTAAAACTATTCTTGCCTGGAGTTGGGGTTAGAGTTGGGGTTTGAGTTACGATGTCTAAAAATGTAACAGAAAGTGATTCTAACCTCAACCCCAAGCGACAATGGTAAGAAAATAGAAAAAACTTATTAGAAAACAATACATAAAACGACACAAAAAAGAAAGTCGTGCCACGGACACGAAAAAGTATTTATAGAAATTTGTGCGAGTGACACGAAAAAGTACAGAGCCCCTAAGGTGACATTGGAGTAAAAAAATATAAAAAAAAAAAATCTAGTTTTAAGGGTGCGTCTCATTTCTCCGTCTTACCCGTTCCCTAACCCCTTCACCTCGGTTTTGCACGTTCATGTGAGGCGAAGTGGTGTCTCGATTCTCAGTTTGATCAAGGGCTAGGGCCAAGGGGTAGGGATACAAGGACCACACTTGAAAGAGAGGGGTAAACGTTAATGTAAGAATATCTCAGGTGAGCCGGCATCAAGACGTTTTATTGATGAACGTCGAACTGTCAAAATGTCGCACAAATGAAAGTAAAGTTATTTTCTGCCATTTAATTGAGATTATATTATGACACTCATGTTTTGTGATACTTTTAATAAAATGTTCAAGCGGTTTTAATTGTAATGTTTTGTTTTGAATCGCTAGTTAAGGCGCTAGCTAGCAGCTAAGTTATGCGCATTTTGTTGAGCTCCGCTCAGGCAATCGATACCACAACCTGAGACAACGGCATCTTCTTTGTTTGTCAACGCGTGTCTGTTTACGTAGCAGCCAGTTAGCGGCAAGGGAAGGTGACGCAAACGGTATTCGAGTGGTGTCTCATTTTTTAGACGAACGGTCTGTCTTACCCCTTTCCCCTTCACTCGGTTTCGAGGGGCAAGGGAAAGACAAAGGGGAAGGGGTAAGACAGAGAAAGGAGATTGGCCCTAGTTTTAAGTGCACGTGTTAAAGTTTCCCGTGAGCGCGCGATAGTTTCACGTCCACACGTGAAACTAAACTCGATAGTTTCACATGTGCACGTGATAGTTTAAACTGCGCACGCGATAGTTTCATGTGCGCACGCGAAACTAATCTTTATTCAGTTTTTGCTCCATGTCCCCTTAGGGGCTCCGTAAAAAAGACATTAGCTCAATGCACAAAAAAAGCTGCCATGGACACAAATAAATTAATTTAATTTTTCGTGACTATAACACGACTTTCTGTTTTATTTTCTATGAATGTACACTAGGGCTGGGTAAAAATATCGATTCATCAATGCATTGCAATTATTTGTTTCTCAATTCAATATCGATGAATCAAATCCTATGAATCGATTCAGCCCCCCGGCCAGTGGCGGCGCTGTGGGCAACACTCTAGTGAGAGCGTTCAGCATTGTACAAGATGCGCTTTATCAAAACAGAATGATCAAAGATGGCAAACAGCAGCACTTCTTTCAAGCCTGCACCATCAACGTGATCAAACATTAGTAATACTACACACATTATTTAAAAATATACTCAGGTACTTAATTGCTTGTGTATTTACTTATTATTGAATCGATACCGAAGCAAGCAAATCAATATCGAACCGAATCCTCAAGAATCGAACCGAATCCTCAAGAATCGAAATCGAATATTGTGAAATTCCTAACAATACCCAGCCCTAATGTACACACACCGGTGACGTCTGACGGTGGCTGTCCGCTGTGACTCTGGATGCTGCTCAAATTCCTGTCGCGCCACAGAGCACAAATCACACAGTTTAACATTAAACATTAATCAATATCATATTTGTCCCAAATCGTTAACTGCTAACATTGGCTGTAACGCATATTTTGCATTTTGAAGTAGACTCTGTCTGACCAAGCTTGTGCTATTTAATAGGCACGTCCGGTTTGCAATACCCGTAATTATATAAAATCCAACTTACTGATATTTTACTCTATTACTGTCTTGTTAATTTGCACACCTGTTTATATGTGTTCATAAGAATGTATAAATGTAGCCACTGACAGCTGTTATGACAAAAGCAAAGGCAGTAAAAATGATTTCAATCACAACAAGCAGATGCTTGACTCATTTCTGGTAGATTTACACCACAGAACAACGCATTCATGCAAATCCCTAGATGCAAATGAATGAATGCTCGAACAGAGAGGAATTTTGGGAAGGGAACTGTCCAGCTATCGAGAGTGTTGTTGTTGAGACTGATCCTGGAGCTGCATTTCAGCCAACACACGCACGCACACACACACACGCACACACTCACACAGGTAATTAGACAGAAAAGAATGGTTATAGGAGTCTACACTGTAAAAAATTACTCTGGAGGGTGTTAAATTTAACCCATGAAAATTAGTTATAATCTAAGTATATAAGCTAGCAAGTAAAATAAAAAATAATGGGTATATTTTACCTTCACTATCCAATTTTTAACAGTAATAACTGCAATACTAAAAAAGTAAGTAACATATACCCCAAAATATTGGCCTTAGCACCGCAAAGTGCGCATGAATCAACATCCAGACGGGACTCGAGTCACCATTTTTCATATCATATCGGCATGAGAACTGCGGTTTGTTGACAGGTAAGTTTTTATTTAACTTGTTGATATCATCATGAATGGAAATGTTAAGTTGGTTAACTGTAAAATCTACCAGAAGTTTAGTCATTTGCGTGCTTCTCTGTCTCTGTTGTTGACAGATTGATAGGTTAGAATATGTCAATCAGGTTAGCTTTGAATGAAACATCGCCCAGTTCTTGCACCTGCGAATACGAATAAAAATCCATATTTATGATTAAAATATTAACTTCCATTATTTTTATTTACATGTCTGAATCTCATGAACAGCAGAGCTGCTCAATATGAGTGGTTGAACTTGAGCAAGCCACGTGACGAGAGAGAGCAGCGGACGATTGATGTACGATACAGACGGGAGGGCGTCGAGCAGGCAAACAAACAAACAACGGTAAAGCTGTCGATGCTAGATATACTGTAAAAGTTTTCTTGCATTTATCTGTTAATATATTGAGATTTGTTTTAGAAGGGATCCATTTATGAAGCCATTTTATTATTATTATTATTATCATTTACGGATATATACTTAACATTGCCTTTCGCGGAGTTCATATGTTATATATGTGACTTGTATATGAAGTTGAATCACTTAAAATTGAATGTACACTGTAAAAAACAACCTATAGAATTTACTCAAAAAAATTGTTGTAACAATTTGCACTCACTTTGTTTGAGTAAATTATATCCTATATATTTGATTAAAGAGTACCTACATTTAATTACTATGATAAACTAAAAAAAATTAGGTAAGTTCTACCTATTTTTTTCATAACTAATTACTTATAAAAAAAAATGAATAACATTAACCTTATTGGTATTAAGCCACAGATCTATTAAATTATTATTAATAATGATAAGCCATTAAGAAACATTACATATTACTTATTCAGAGAGGGTTGAATAAGAAAATAGTCATACACAAAATTGCATAAATTGCTTGCTTTATTGACCAAATAACATTCTGTTAACATTTAAAACTAATTATTGGAAGTACAAAATAACCCCAATACATTTCAAGTGAAATACAACATATCATAGTTTTACATAAAGCTTCTTGAACATATTATTTCATAAAAAAATAAACCGAAGTCTTCATGAGATGTTAAAAAACCATTAAAAGCAAGATTCCTAAATACTGTTCTTCACGTTATCATTAGAAAATTAAAGAAGACAATAATATGAGAGGAAAAACTGACTCATTTACCTCAGTAGACTAGCATAATATAGATACAAACAAACATTTCAACTTCATTTAACTTATTAAGTGCAAAAATACAACTTCATATTATGCTTTAACTCACAGTACACGTGCATAAAACATTGAACACTAACAAGAAGTACTTACATTCAATTTTAAGTGATTCAACTTCATATACAAGTCACATATATAACATATGAACTCAGAAATACTTTTTTGAACAGACATTAAAAAGCGAAAGGCAACGTTAAGTATATATCTGTAAATGATAATAATAATAATAAAATGGCTTCATAAATGGATCCCTTCTAAAACAAAACTTAATATATTAACAGATAAATGCAAGAAAACCTTTACAGTAATTATCTAGCATCGACAGCTTTACCGTTGTTTGTTTGTCTGCTCGACGCCCTCCCGTCTGTATCATACATCAACCGTCCGCTGCTCTCTCTCGTCACGTGACTTGCTCAAGTTCACTCACTCATATTGAGGAGCTCCGCTGTTCACGAGATTCAGACATGTAAATAATAATAATGGAAGTTAATATTTTAATCATAAATATGGATTTTTATTCGTATTCGCAGGTGCAAGAACTGGGCGATGTTTCATTCAAAGCTAACCTGACTGATATTCTATCAATCTGTCAAACAGAGACAGAGAAGCACGCAAATGACTAAACTTCTGGTAGATTTTACAGTTAACCAACTTAACATTTCCATTCATGATGATATCAACAAGTTAAATAAAAACTTACCTGTCAACAAACCGCAGTTCTCCCGCCGATATGATATGAAAAATGGTGACTCGAGTCCCGCCTGGATGTTGATTCATGCACACTTTGCGGTGCTAAGGCCAATATTTTGGGGTATATGTTACTTATTTTTTTAGTAGTGCAGTTATTACTGTTAAAAATGGATAGTGAAGGTAGAATATACCCATTATTTTTTATTTTACTTGCTAGCTTATATACTTAATTAAATTATAACTAATTTTCATGGGTTAAATTTAACACCCTCCAGAGTAATTTTTTACAGTGTAAGTACTTCTTGTTAGTGTTCAATGTTTTATGCATGTGTACTGTGAGTTATAGCATAATATGAAGTTGTATTTTTGCACTTAATAAGTTTTAAATGAAGTTGAAATGTTTGTTTGTATCGATATAGCATGCTAGTCTACTGAGGTAAATGAGATCAGTTTTTCCTTTCATATTATTGTCTTCTTTAATTTTCTAATGATAACGTGAAGAACAGTATTTAGGAATCTTGCTTTTAATGGTTTTTTAACATCTCATGATGAAGACTTTGGTTTATTTTTTTTATGAAATAATGTGTTCAAGAAGCTTTATGTAAAACTATGATATGTTGTATTTCACTTGAAATGTATTGGGGTTATTTTGTACTTCCAGTAATTAGTTTTAAATGTTTACAGAATGTATTTGGTCAATAAAGCAAGCAATTTATGCAATCTTGAGTATGACTATTTTCTTATTCAACCCTCTCTGAATAAGTAATATGTAATGTTTCTTAATGGCTAATCATTATTAATAATAATTAAATAGATCTGTGGCTTAATACCAATAGGGTTAATGTTATTCATTTTTAATAAGTAATTAGTTATTAAAAAAATAGGTAGACCTTACCTATTTTTTTTTAGTTTATCATAGTAATTAAATTTAGGTACTCTTTAATCAAATATATAGGATATAATTTACTCAAACAAAGTGAGTGCAAATTGTTACAACAATTTTTTTGAGTAAATTCTATAGGTTGTTTTTTACAGTGTAGACAAATGGGCTCAATTCAGACCTTGGTCTTTATTCAATCACTCACAGTACATTTGGCACTATAGAGGGACAGAGGCTACCGGTTCTGATGGAGAAATTGCGACAGAGAGAAAAACATTTTTGTGTCTTCAGTTACAAGCAGGATTGTCCAAGATTCGGAGTTTCAGGAAATATAAATTTAAAGGAACAGTATGTAAGAAATTTATATCAATTAATCATAAAATGTATAAAAGGTTCATCCATGCGGCAAAAAATTAATTTTAGAGTTCTCAACCGGCCTGAAAATTACAACCCGACCCGACCCATGGCTTTTAAAGCCCGGCCAGACCCGATGTAACCCATCTACATGAATTATCTGCTCGAACCCGACCCGCGGTCCGACGCCTTTTAACAATACAAATAACTGAAACAATAAAGTTTTTAAATATATAAATAGGATATATAAATAGTATATAAAATGCCTTAAATAAAAATCACACAATAATAAATAAAAGAACTCAAACATGCACCCAGCCAGCGGCTACCCCTCCTGTAGTATCGAAGGTGAATTCACCTGCAGCAAGTTTACTTTTCTTCAACTCCATCTTCTTCTCCAGGCTAAAGTCGTGCACGCAGTGGCGTCAGGTCTGCCCCCGCCCCTCTCCGTGATGCACGTTGCACGCAGCAGCCAGACTCTCTTTACGGTGAACATCAGCAATGATTAATATATTATTTTCACTGCGCAAAAAAGATTAAGCCCGAGGTCCGACCCGACTCATTTGCTTATATTTGTGACCCGAATTCGGGGGTCCTGTTGGGTTTGACGGGTCGACCCGACCCGTTGAGAACTCTAATACATTTATCTGACCAAATATATATTTTAAATTTATTCTAAATACATTTTGTAAAATGTTATGCTCAATTGAATATATTTTTGAATTTGGAAATATATTTAGTTTTAACATTCATTTATCAACATATATTTCAAAATGTATTTCAAGGGCCATCCCAACGTATTTTTTGTCTAAATATATTTTAAATATATGCTAAATGCAAAAAATATATTTAATTTTAACTATTTTAAAACGTTATATTACAGTGTCGTAACATAAACAAAGTCCAATTTCTTCCAATGTGATGTGGAGGGCTAAATATATTTTTAATGCTTTAAATTGATTTACTTTTTAAAAATATTTTAAAATATACAAAAAATGGCTAAAAAATATATAGGTGAAAAATATTTTTTTGTAAACATTAAAAATATGTTTCAGCAAATATATTTTTGGCCATTTTTTTGTATTTTGAAACATATTTCGTCACTGAAAAACGTTCTTCGGACTACAAAAAGGTAAGAAAGTTAAAAATATGGTATCACTTTTTTTCAATACATTTTTTTTTCAAAACATGTACCCCAGTAATCACTGTGGCGGTCATTTTTTTCTGACAATGCATGAAGACCTTTTTTTAGAGCCTTTACAGAACTTTTTTCTTTTTTCAGAAGGACCATTTTTGTTCTGTTGAGAACCTTTTTGACTTCTTGGCGCGCACTAATTTGGGCGGGAGGACGTCACTTTTTTACACTGCTTACAATGTCAATATAGCCTACTGTCTTCAAACATTAATAATATTAACATTGCTATACATCGTTTAAAAGGTTGACGGGTTTAGCGCCAGTTTATGGTCTCTGTGTTGAGATTCAGATGCTCTATTTTGTGACAGAAGTCCCTTCAGAAATACGTAACAAGTTCTGATTGTGTAACTGGTCCAGTGTAAGGGATTCGACAAGCTTAGCGCACGTTCTCCGGAAAGGTCCACCAAATTGAGGAAGCTGTCCTCAGCAAAGGCCAAACAAAAAGAATTGACTCCGGGATGAAAAAACACAGCGTCTATGGCATGGCGACAAAAACACTCTACTAAAGCAACTTTTCCTCTTCTCCAACATGGTCACGCCCATATTCCTGTAGGTGAAGTTTAGTTAAAAATGCGTAATATTGTCATCATATACCTGGGAAGTAGAGGGCTGTAGTTCAAACCAGCCATTATCTGTATATCGCTGTAGAAAATATATCGCTTTGAGGCTGAGCTTTATTTTGCAGGTATTATTAATGCTCTATCAGCAACATTATACACCAACTAAAAATGGCACTTTTAAGAGTGTAAAACCTGATGCATCAGACTCAAAGGCATAATAGTGGCTTAGACCAGCTAGAAACCAGCTAACATTGTCCAAAACAATGTCATGATCTTCTTATTGATTCTTGCAACAAACTGTTTAGCATGAAAGTATGTGTCTTCACGCACTCTTGGGCCAGACCAGGCCTTGGCTATAAATGTTACTGTTCTTGGTTCTCACTCTTCTGTGTTAAATGCTTTGGCAGGAAATTATGAGAAGGAAGAGGGCATGCCAAACAACGGAGATGCCTGGAGGTCCTTCACATCCACAGGACATCTCTGTTCACAGTTCTGTGGAAAATTGGTGAGTGACAACATCATATTCATCCACAGATGAAGGCCCCTAGTGATGTAGTGTTGCACCATTTTTTATAGTTTGGAGTGGAGATGATACAGAGGTCAGGCTGATACTTAAAATTGTAATTGCAACATTTTTTTACAGTGCAGCTACCCATGCAGATAAAATATAAATGCGGCATTAAAGTAAAGTTAGAATAATGGAAATGACAAAGAAACTTTCAACCAGATTCCAGAGATAAAAAATACATTTGTGAAGAATTGTACATACCTCTACATGTGTGATTTTGCATGGAGAGAGAGGTTTTTGATCATCACTGAAATTAAATTTGATGCACCTGGTTCTGAAGAGCTCCAACTGCGTCTTAGAAAAATACTTTTGTGAATCACTGGGTCAATTATCATTACAATCTGACCTCCAGCTCTCTATTGGGGAGGTTTTGGCGCTGACGCACGTGAAGATATTGGCACGCGTTCATATCACTAGAAACACAATCGAAGGTTACACATTGTTTTTTAAAGCTTTATATTATCCTGCATTCCACCTTGCCAACAGTCACCTACCATTTATCCAACTCCTACCCACAATCCCCTCTGAGGAGCTGCCAGAGACGCCGGAGTCTGCCGCACAGGTCGACCGGGCCATCATTACACACCGACTGTTTTATCTACTTCAAACAGTCGGTAATGGAGAAAGAAGAAACCGAGTCAGTGGAGAACCCCGCGCGCCTTGTGTGAAGTTATTTTTTTTTTCGTTTTTTTTTGTGACCCCCGCATTGCTGTTCGAGGAGTTTCATCTCTCTTGCTCGTTCTTGTCTCTGTTTCTCTCTCTCTTTCTCTCTCGCATGGTTGAACTGCCAGCCCGGGAGCCACCCTCTCAGTCTTTGATGCATTTTTAATTGTCAGAGTTTTAAAGGTCAGATTTTCAACCATTACTTGTGCAAAGAATGTTATACAATTTAGTGGCAATTATGGCCGGTGAACTTCACTGCATGGAGGGATTTTTAGGTGATCTGTTTAAATATACTGTAGATTATAACAGAATAATAATACTATAGACATATAAAGAATATAAATATACAGAATATATACAGTATTGTGCAAAAGTGCTATAATTGGGTCCCTAGTGCTTCTATCAACCTAGAAAATGTTTTGGTAAATCATTCTCTGCAAGCATGTGAAAAAATAGGTCATTGAAATTTGGCTCCCCTTGTGATGTCAGAAGGGGATGATACCGCCCCTTATTATGCACTATCCAACCACTGCACTGTCATTTAGTGCTGAGATCAGCTCATTTGCATTTAAAAGGACACACCCAAAAACGGCACATTTTTGCTCACACCTACAAAGTGGCAATTTTAACATGTTATAAAAAATTATCTGTAAATTATTTTGAGCTAGAACGTCACATATGTACTCTGGGGACACCAAATATTTATTTGACATCTTAAAAAAGTCCCCTGTGTGCCCTTTAATGATCATATTTATTTTTCATTCTTTTGTATCTCATGATACAAACAGAATATATAAAACAAAACGTATTCTTCAGTTAAATGTAGTATTTAGTGTGACCTCTCTTAGCACTGTAAAGACATTTTGAACTCTTTTGGGGAGACTGAAGTCCTCATTAATTAGAAATTAAGATTTAATTTCATTTTTGTAGGTTTAAGAGATCCTGCAGGTTCCTGCTATTACACTACTAAACACTTGACATTTTACCTTATAATTTTTTTTTTTTTTAAGAAATTCCCTTTATTTTCTGGTTGTATAGTAATGAAAAGACTGAGAGATGATTATATGTGACCCTGGACCACAAAATTAATCTTACACAGCCAAATCAACAGTGTTACTAGGACCACCATACCTGGTGATACCCATATCAGTATACACCAGCAGTGTACATTCAACGATGGTGATTTTGCTGTGTAAGGGTCGATATTCTTTTAATTGGGAATTATACATCACTTGAAAGCTGAATAAATAAATAAGCTTTCCATTCATGTATGGTTTGTTAGGATAGGTCAATATTTGGCAGAGATACAACTGTTTGGATATCTGGAATCTGAGGGTGTAAAAAAGTTGTCCAAATGAAGTCCTTAGCAACAAGTATTACTATCTTTTATATATTTACAAAATATTTTCATTGAACATGACCTTTACTTTACAAAAAAAAAATATTTTTTGCCATAAAAAATTGATAATTTTGACCCATGCAATATATTTTTGGCTATTGTTATAAATATACCCATGCTACTTATGACTGGTTTTGTGGTCCGGTGTCACTTATATGTATATACAGTGGCAAGAAAAAGTATGTGAACCCCTAGGAATAAACTGGTTTTCTACAGTGATTTGCCATAAAATGTGATTTGATCCTAATACGTAAGTCTTTGAACAGGCACGGCGTCTATGGCAGAACACCATGGAGGAAGTCGCTGCTCTCCTGAAAAACATTGCTGTAAGCCTAAAGTTTGCAAAAGAGCACCTTGGCAAACCCCAGTGCTACTGGCAAATATTTTATGGAATAAAAGTTAAATTTTTTGGGAAAAATACTATGGCGCAAGCTTACCAACAGTAAGCATCATCCCAGCAGTGAAGTATGGTGGAGGGAACATCATGATTTGGACATGCTTTGCTGCCTCAGGGCCTGGACCATTTGCCATCATCGAGGGGAAAATTAATTTCCAAGTTTAACAAAATATCCTACAGATAATGTCAGGGTGGCTGCCAGTTGAGGCGGGTGTTGGTTGATGCAACAGGACAATGACCTTAAAGGGATAGTTCACCCAAAAATAAAAATAATGTCATTAATGACTCACCCTTATGTCGTTCCTAACTCGTAAGTCCTCCGTTCATCTTCGAAACACAGTTTAAGATGTTTTACATTTAGTTGGAGAGATTGCTGACCCTTTATTGATAATCTACGAACGCGGCTGACATACGACGCGGCTGACGTGTTATCTGGTGCGCCCCAGCTGTTTTTTTTTTGCGTGCGCCTTGGCTTCATTTACAGTCTGAGGGAGACGCACGCTGTAAGTTTGAAAAAAATAATACTTAGGAAACATGTCTGAGTATAACACGTCATCCGTGTCACTGCAGTCACATGACTTTTGTCTCGCGCATGCACTTCACAACAGACACGGAAGTGAAAACAATGCTGAATAAAGTCGTAATTTTTGCTATTTTTGGACCAAAATGCACCTTTGATGCTTCAACACATTCCAACTGACCCACTGATGTCACACGGACCACTGAGATGACGCTTCCATTACCTTTCTGGACATGGACAGTATAGCGTACGTAGATTTTCAATAAAGGGTCAACAAGCTCTCTGACTAAATATAAAACATCTTAAACTGTGTTCGGAAGATGAACGGAGGTCCTACGAGTTTGGAACGACATGAGGGTTAGACATTATTTTCATTTTTGGGTGAACTATCCCTTTAAGCATCGAAGTAAATCGACCAAACAAAATGCACCATTTGGAGTGGCCTAGTCACAGCCCAGACCTTAACCTGTGGAATGACCTCAAGAGAGCGGTTCACACAAGACATTTTTCAGATGTGTCTGAGTTGAACAGTTTTGTAAAAGGGAATGGGTAAAAATTTTCTGAACGATGTGCAGGTCTGATTCAGAGCTACTGAAAGCGCTTGCTTGAAGTAATTGCTGCCAAAGGAGGTTCATAGAGATATTAAATCCAAGGTTCACTTACATTTCCCTCCAGCACTGTGAATGTTTAATGGGTGTTTTTAAAAAAGACACAAGAAACTAGATTTATTTGTGTGTTGTCAGCTTATGCACATTGTGTTTGTTGTGACCTACATGAGGATCAGATCACATTTAATGGCAAAGTTTATTCCTAGGCCCTTTTTTTGGCCACTGTGTATATATAATGGTGAAAAGTCATGTTTATGAAATCATTTTTTTTTTAAAGAATATTCACTGAATATCTTTATTTTCCTGTGTCAACATAGAGAAATATGCATCCAGAGAAACCTTGAGAATAAAGCGCCAACAACAATGCACATTTCACTGGCATGAAACCACAGCCGTGTATACAGCTTCAAGTCAGGGTCTGAATGTTTTGAATGCACGATCCTGTCCTTGTGCATTGCTGCACATTGTTGAGTTTCTCTTTGGAGCATTTTCCAAAGTTTGTCCTTCGGCAAGCCGCAGCACAGCGTGAGTCGGCCTTCGAGCGGAGCGGTAAATGGCTTCACATTCTCATTATAAACCATTTACTGAAGTCTGAAAACGCTGCCTGTTTCTGTACTATTCTGTATGAATTTCATAAGCTCTGTTGCCATGATGGTTTTAAAAGGGTAGAGACTGAATGGCTTCATCTTACACATTCCTACTGTATTTGTGACCCGTGCTGGCAAAATGGGTTGGAATGAGCACATTTTTTAAAAATTAGTTATTTATATTTAAACATTCTCTATAAAAAAAACTTAAAGCGATGTATGATTTGTTAGAATCTGACAAACATGACAGAGCAACGTTTGTTTAAAGTTGATAAATCAGCAAAGTCAATTTTGAGAAAAATCGACAAAGATTTTTGTTCAAAAACCAAATCACCACATCCATCCCTTAAAAGAAAACGTTTTTCAATATTTTACTATGTTCTTACCTCAACTTAATATGAATGAATACATACCTATCTTTTTTCAGTGCATGCACTTTTAATCTTTGTACAGCGCACTGCGATGTATAAAATTATTTTCAAGAAAAAAAATATTAGTATTTTTGTCTTGTTTTCAGTAAAAATATCTAAAAAATTCTTAAATTAAGATGCTTTTTCTTGTAGCGAAACGACCCAAGAAAATAAGTCTAGTTTTTAGCCCCAAAATATCAATATTTTGGTGATTTTGTGCATAAAACGAGCTAAAAAATTTGCCAATGGGGTAAACAATT
The DNA here is from genome assembly GCF_027580225.2 of Misgurnus anguillicaudatus. Classification (NCBI taxonomy): domain Eukaryota; kingdom Metazoa; phylum Chordata; class Actinopteri; order Cypriniformes; family Cobitidae; genus Misgurnus; species Misgurnus anguillicaudatus. Next base: position 26,785,548 of record NC_073361.2, on the reverse strand, counting down.
TTTTCTTGAATTTTTTCTGAATCTAGTGTTTAAGAAAAAAGTTCAAGATTTTTTGTTTACCCCATTGGCAAATGTTTTTGGTTGTTTGATGCACAAAATCACTTAAATTTGATAGTTTTGGTCTAAAAACTAGACATATTTTCTTGGGTCGTTTTGCTCATCAAGAAAAAGCATTTTAATTAAAGACTTTATAGATAGAATACTAAGATTTTTTTTCTTGAAAATCATTTTTTGCAGTGCGTTTCGTGAATGTGTTAGCATTTAGCCTAGCTCCATTCATTCCTATGGCTCCAAACAAAAGTTTTATTTTGTGTCACCATACTTACTTGTGTAACTACTCATGTAAACAGTCTTTAAATAGGGAAAACATGGAAGTGTTTGGTGGCTTCTAAATTCATCTCTGTTTGGAATGAATGGCGCTAGACTAAATGCTAACACATTCACGACGGGCTGTACAAAGATGAAGTGCACGCATTGAAAAAAGATATGTATTAATTCATCTAAGTTGAGGTAAGAACATAGTAAAATATTGAAAAATTGTGGTATATTCCTTTAATATCAATGGTTTGGCACACACAAAGTCAAAAACAATATTATAGGAAAAATTATGTTAAACTTTGTATTAGATTAAGAATTTAGGATGGGACACCTCTCATACAAATACAGATCATTTTAGGCGTTTGATGACTATTTAGAGCAATGACTATTTATTAGACTTATTTTACGAATAAAATTCTGCCAAAAGCAACATTTATGGTTTCTTTTGCCTCTAGATCAAAATTACACCTTGTGCATTCCGACTCATTTGGCCAGCACGGGTCACATTTGGACTTTTTCTTTCCCGATCATCCATCAAGCCCTCTTATAGCATCCTTAATTTAAAGTGACGTACAGTAACCCGTTTATATTTCACGGTTAGCAGTGTGACGCTGCCGCAGAGACGCGCGAAAGGCCACAAATCTCAGAAGGGTCTGTTTGATGGGTCCATTGAAATCCGCAGTATCCCCAATCCGGCTGTGAACTCGCATGTCACGGGCTGTTATTCCATTGTCTATCACTCTCCTGTGTTTCAAAGGCACTGATTTATGTTCTGCTATGTTACACTTTAATGAAATTTCATGTCTCTTCTCTTGTCTGTCAATAAGATGGAGATAGTGCTGGTGAAATGGTGACACGTGGCAGCCCGGTGAGGCTGTGATGTGCCTTATTGTAGCTCTATATCGCAATCAGATGGAGACAATATTAAGTACGTAATGCAGGCCAAAGTCGGGTATATCCGCTGTATGTGTTATACAGTACTCACTGCAACTAAAACTAATACATTTGTGATTCTACAATTCTTATGCTTCATGTAGCTCCTAAAGGATGCTGCACGGTGTATAGAGATAATGTGTATGTCTTTATCCTTCTTTCCCATCACTGCCATTTGTCTCGCCTCAGACTCAGAGGGAGAAACTAAATGTGTGCGCTCACAGAGGGTGAGTCAGTCTCCATTAGCCCGTCTGCACGCCTTTTCGCCTTTATGAGGGCCGAACGTTCGGGATGAATAATTGTGGCGCTCAACGTTGGCTTTTGGCGCCATGGCTGTTTACATTCTGGCACCTGCTCCTTTTTAATTAGCTGCCGGGGTCCGATCATCTCTTAATCGATTTTGAAGAAACAAAAGGGAGTTGAAGATGAAGGCCTTGGCACGGCAGCCCCTCCTCCTGTGGAGGGTGAGGAGAGAAAATCCAAACCCCCTAATGAGCTGGGGCGTCGTAGTGTCACATTCACCCGTGCGCCTCATCTATTGCTACACCATCATCTTCAGAAATGGTCCAAAACTTTGGTTGGGTTTTATTAGCTCATCAGTGCACTCAGCACGTTAGACACCGGGACGGTTTGAGTGGAACGCTTTTTTCATTCGACCTCAGCTTTTTACACTTTTGCTTTTTCCTTCATGATGCAACGGTGAGGATCATTGGCGTTGATGTTTAAGAGCCGAGTACATTGCAGAGCTGAAACGTTTTGGCTAAAAAAGTGGCCTATTTTACTACTGTGAGGAGTGCTTATTTCAGAAAAAAGTCACAGATGAGGTCTCTTTAATATTTCGATTATTTCTTCTTGATGTCAATGAGGATTAAAGGAGAGCAAATGGAGACTTGCTTAAAGGAAAACACCACTGTTTTTCAATATTTTACTATGTTCTTACCTCAACTTAGACTAATTAATACATACCTATCTTTTTCAAGTGCATGCACTTTATCTTTGCACAGCGCATCATGAATGTGTTAGCATTTAGCCTAGCGCCAATTATTCCTTAGGATCCAAACAGGGATGAATTTAGAAGCTACCAAACAATTCCATGTTTTCACTATTTAAAGACATGAGTAGTTACATGAGTAAGTATGGTGGCACAAAATAAAACATGACCATAAGCAGTAAAAATTACACCTATATTGTATGGCAGAAGTGCGCACTTAGTTTGCAGCACTTTGACCTGGAGCGCAGTAATATTGACGGAAGTTTGGGCAAAAGGGGGGAGTTCACAGGAGTGATGATGTTACTGCGCCAGAGGTCGAAGTGCTGCAAACTAAGTGCTTTTCCGCCATACAATATAGTTCTCATTTTTTATCTGCTTAAAAAATTGCTACGTTTTATTATGTGCCACCATACTAAATTGTTTAACTAATCTTGTAACAGTCTATAAATAGGGAAAACATGGAAGTGTTTAGTGGCTTCTAAATTCATCCCTGTTTGGATCCTAAGGAATGAATGGGGCCAGGCTAAATGCCAACACATCCATGACGCGCTGTGCAAAGATTAAGTGCACGCATTGAAAAAAGTTAGGGGTGTAATAATTTGTCCAAGTTGAGTTAAAAACATAGTAAAATATAAAAAAACAGTGGTGTTTTCCTTTAAAGGTGCAGTGTGTAATTTTTAGAAGGATCTTTTGACAGAAATCCAAAATAAATCCAAAATAATATTTTGCATTTACAGGAAGTGCATAGAAGTCACATGATCATTCTTTAAATATGCTATGGCATGTTTGGGCGGAGGACAAGACAGAAGAGGTGTGTTCGACTTCATGTCTCGTCCCAAGAACCACAAGAGCGATTCGATAGTCGACCGCTCTGTATGCTTTTGAATCGCTCTCACTGTATTATGATGTTTAATGAAAACGCCGCCATTTCGTATTATTTTTCGACATTTATAAAACACTGCTAAAGTTTTGCGCAAATCTTTAACCCTTATATGTTTTTGGGGATGTTTTCACCCACTAAGGGTTTTTTAATTTGGCCACAACTGTGTTTCAGCAAATGGAATGATTTTTGGTGACAAATTTTATATTTACACATATTTTGAGAAAATGCTTTGAAATTTTTTTTAAACTCAAAAACACAGCGTGGGCAAATTTACTACCCTTTCGTGTTGTTAGTGGATAAAAACATCCACTAAATTAAATGGCTGTAAAAATTTATCAGATTAATATTTTTTCAATTTTTTTGATAAAAAACAAATCTTTACAAAATTCCTTGATTTTAACTATTTAATTGCCAAGATCATAAGTGATGTCACTGATTTGGGGGACACACAAAATGATCAATTTTCAATATAAAAAGTGATTGTGGACTGGATTTTTTTAAAACCTTTTTCACAGTTTTGGGCATGTCAAAGATTAGTAAAAACATTGGCTTTGATGCATTTTTAGTTTTTGTGTAGCATCAGTTTTTTTTCCTCCCTCATTTATTGTTAGTGGCTGTTTTTGCCCCATTGACTTCCATTATAACAACATTTTTTGATTGCAGAACCATGACACCATATAATCATGCATTTTTCAATGTTGGTGGTTTTTCCTTTTGCAAAGAGGTAAAATTTGTCATTTTAACCGTTGATCACCATGTGGCACTATTAACCCTTTAAAACAGAGCTTAATTTCTAGCTTGTACATTGAGTTATATAGAGTTTTGTCCATAATAAAAGCATATTATTGTGTGTGTGTGTGTCTATATGTGTGTGTGTGTGTGTGTGTGTGTGTGTGTGTGTGTGTGTGTGTGTGTGTGTGTGTGTGTGTGTGTGTGCAGCCGAAGACTGTGAAAAAGGTTTAAAAAAATCCAATCCACAATCACTTTTTATATTTAAAATCAGTTATTTTGTGTCCCCCCCCCAAATCAGTGACACCACTGATGAACTTGGCAATTAAAGAGTTAAAATCAAAAGGTCATAGGTCAAAAAAATCAAAAGGTCATAGGTTCGAACCCACTGAACACACATACTGATAAAAAATGTATATCTAATGCACTGTAAGTCTCTTTGGATAAGTGCCTGTCAAATGCATAAATGTAAATGCACTTTAATGCACTTGTCTCAGAAGCAAGTTGAAACTCAAATCAAACACAGTTGAGAACTCCATCAAACCTCCTGAGCAATGAAAGAGCAACATTTGAGCAATAAACATTTTCCTTTGGGATTGTGTCTGTGCATAGTGCATAGCACATTATATAAAGGAATCTGACAGAAACATTTCAGGTTTCTGGTGGTTTCTTGTTATTGTGTAATCTTTTTGTCTGTATTGCGTAACATAAGTGTGAAGCGAGCTGTCCACAGAGCAGGGTTAACAGAATCTATCCAGCACGGCCTCTGCACAGAATCCTCATGCAACGATGTGCTCATCGATTCCAATTACTCTAAATCTTCACATTACCGTCGGCAAGCAGAAGAGACAAGAACATTTGCGGTAATGACCGAAAAATCAAATTGCGGTGATTGTTTTACTGTTCCTTGGTAAACAGAGATGTTTGTTTAGTAATATCTTCCCATCTATTGATTGGACCGAAGGCATTATTAGCCAGCTGAAGGTTCGGGCACGTGGCAGGAACAAAATGAACATCAATCGCACAAGTCAATCATCCGTCACTCATCTTGTCAGCACGCGAACCCTGAGGCCCGGCCCGGTAGCGCTGCAGTCCGAGCGTACTTTTTCTTTGTCTGTTACATTTTGTCACTCATTCACGGTTTGCGAAAAGCCTTAAAATTAAATCTAATGCAGTCCCGCCTCAGAATTGCCGGGGTTTGAACCCATCAAGTTCAGGATGGAGAACCGCCAGGCCCTCAGACAGGATGAGAAATAAACGTGCGCCTGCATTAGTTTTCGCCTCACCTTCCTGGCTGCATCAGCGACAGGAGGAAATCACGCTGATTAAAAAGAGCTCTAGACAGAGCCAGGGACAGCAAGAGGGAACATCTTAGCTCGGAAAGCACAGAGCGAAACAGGAAAAGGTAAAAATAAAAAAAATGACTGAAGGCTATTGATTTTAAACCCACAGATCTAAAATTATTCAGTGGATACTAGGTGTTGTTTTAGACAAAATATATTCATTTGTCATTAGGTGCACTCTGGGTAAAATTGGCCAGTGCACCGTTGGGTTATAAATAAACCCATGCTGGGTGGTTGTTACCCAACCATGAGTTGAAACTCTCCAGCATAGGTTTATTTTATACAGTGTCTATTTACATTTAGTGGAAATAGCACCCCTTGTTGACAAACGCTATTTATACTAGCTCCGCTCACCACACCATGCTTTTGAGGACAGCAAATATACTGCAAAAATGACATAAAACAAGCCAAACAAATCTGCCAATGGGGTAAGCAAAAAAATCTTGAAAATTTTTCTTAAACACTAAATTCAAGAAAAATTTAAGAAAAATTTGGTTACCCCATTGGCAGATTTTTTTTTTTTGCTTGTTTTATGCACAAAATCACTTAAATTTGACATTTAAATAAACTAGACTTATTTTCCCGGGTCGCTTCGCCCACCAAGAAAAAGCATCTTAATTAAAAAAAATTTAAATATTTTTTTCTGAAAACAAGACAAAAATACTTGCAGTGTATTGTTTTAAGTACAAATATCTAAAAATTCTTAAATCAAGATGCATTTTCTTTATGAGCAAAATGACCTAAGAAAATTTGTCTAGTTTTTAGATAAAAAAATAAAAAATTTAAGTGAATTTGTGCATAAAACATCATTTTTTTTGCAAAAAAATCTGCCAATGGGGTAAGTAAAAAATCTTGAATATTTTTCTCAAACACAAAATTCAAGAAAAATTTGCTTACCCCATTAGCAGATTGTTTTGCACTTGATTGTTTTGTTTATGCACTTAAATTTGTTATTTTTGGTCTAAAAACTAGATTTATTTTCTTAGCTCATTTTGCTCATTAAGAAAATGCATTTTGATTTAAGAATTTTTAGAAATTTGTACTGAAAACAAGATACAAATGCTAAGTAAGAAAGTCATTTTTGCAGTGCAATTAAAATGACACCACACACTGGAGGATTTTTGGACAAAAAAATTGGTTGTGACAAGCCTCTAATCGCCCCCCAAGTCCTCCTACCCCCCGATCGGGCCCAAAATCTGACAAAAAATCTTGTGTGGCCAGCCTAAACAAATGGGTAATTTTCAACAAAGCATTGGTTAAATTAACCCAAAACATTTTTATATTTGCCCCAACAATGAGTTTAAACAACCAAGCATAGGTTATAGCGATTCAAAAGTAGGATTGGGTATTGAGGTTCCATTAAAAAAAAACAACAACAACAACAACCGGGGAATCGATATTTTACGGGCATTTCAATTCTGTTTATTGATTCCTGACATTTTTTGGTCATTCTCGCTCGACGAACCTTCTCTCAATACGCACATGCGCAGTACATTACATTTGGCACTATGACTGACCACAGCAAATGTTCAAAACGTAAGTTGCGCAATGACACTCGTCCAAGATGTCGTTGTTACGAGAATTTAGTTATTATGATTTATAAAGTTTAAAATATTTATTATTTTTTCTTACAGAATCACATCAATTACTCGCAAAATGCCTTTATTAACGGAGCTGTGTGGATTACTTCTGTGAAGGATGGATGCACTTTTGGACCTTCAAAGTCAGACGATGTGATCCTTGTTTTCTCTGAAAGATGACGGACAATTGTATCTCGAATTGCTTGAGGGTTAGTAAATCACGGGATAATTTTAATATTTGGCTGGAGTATCCCTTTAAATTACATTACAATGACAATGAAAATAACCCAGCATTTTTTAGAGCGTAAGAGACTGTTTGACTGACATGCAAAGCCACCAATCACACTATATCACACTATATCTTGATTTTAGCCATAAATAAAAATTTATATAATGCAATGGCGGCAATAGACTTCTTTTTTTCGAGGGCACACGGTGCGAAGTTCATCACAACATGTGTGTAGCCCGTCGTGTATGTTTCGTAATTTCAAAATATGTGTTCGGCGCGTTGAGTGAACCTATGTGCATTATGTGTCTTGTCAAAATAAGTGCCTGCTGCAGACCCGTCTAAAGGGTTTATGATAAAAGACTAATCCAGATAACTATCTCTATTAAGTGCCACACACAAAACTTAGACCTCGATGCCTCATTAGATTGGCTTAAGAAAGAGCAAAGAGTCACCCATGAGCAAAGATGACATCTTAGTGGCCGTGTGTGTCAAGTATACTTAAAAATAAAGGTTCCTTACCGGGCTGTATGGTTTCATAAAGAACCTTTAACATCTACAGAGCCTGCAAGAAATCTTCTGTTATAAGAAAAGACGTCACCAACTCTTGGTTGACAAAGGTGACAAAATAGCCTCATAATAGCCTAATGACACAATGACAAACAATACAGCCATTTACAATCCCATCCAGGTCCTAAATTCACTGGCAGCTTGGGGGAAGCTGGGTCTCATTTCTCCATAGCCAATAAATGAGCGGTCGATTCAACAGGCCACTGGTTCAAGACTGCTCTAATTCACCATAGCCTGTCATAAATCTCTCCGCTCTGGCGCTTTTTACACGCCTGCCATGCAGGATGTGTTTATTTGTTTCTTTCCAGGTGTAATTGCGTTTCTCTGATTTCTCTTTTCATTTACTTTGTCATGCATGATGTTGGTTTCTGGAGTGCATGGGTGTCTTCGGAAAATTCCTGGCAAACCCTCTTAGAGTGGGCGGTCAAGAGCTTGTAACCCGGAGGCTGTGTGTAATCTTCACTGACTGTCGCTGGGTTGTAGGAAGCCACAGGTGACACGTGTATAGTGTACGAGAGATTTGCTTCAGACGCTGAAATTTGTAAGACTTTTAGACAAAATTACCTTTTTATTTTTTTAAAAGCTGATATCTAGCGATATACTGTAACATAGCAAATAAAACAATGTAACTGCACAAATAGTTTTATAGATTTTGTGGTGTCATGACTTAGAAGGTGTCCAGCCTGAGATTTTTTTAAAAAGCCCTTGAAGCCATTTTTTTGCACATATAAGATTAAAGGCAGGATAGGCAGGAATTATCTAAAAAACTTTTTTACAAATTTGTTTAAATTGTCTTTATATACAAATACATAATTAAAATGTAAGTACTCTGAAAAAGAGAGTATAAAACACGAGTGTCTGTAGACCTCTCACGACTGTTTTAAACACAGCTAATTATTTTCATTCGGGATGAAACAAATGATTGGCTTGCGCGACTATCACTCTCTCTCGCGACTATGGCACCACCCCTGTTGCTATGGGATCTGCCCAGACATGCGCACACCCGATTGATTTGAACGTGCACGAGGCACTCTAGGAAGAGCAAAAGTATGGCAGAGAAAGTGCATTCAGAACTCACAGTACCTGCATATGCAGTCAGCGAAGGCAAACAAAGGAATAAACGAAGCAATCAAACGAGAGTAAATATCGCGTGGCTTTTCCTCGAGTCGACGATGCGTGTCGGTATTGTCTCCGGAGTGTAGTCCTCATCAGAGTCAACAATGCTTTCATCACGGAAACTCTTACATGCAAAACACTGGCTTAATAGTGAGTACTAAAAGCCATCTTATTTGTTTATATTCATAGTAATAAAGTAAGGTGTTTTATTACATGTGATTGTGACATCACAATGTCTCCCAGCAGAGCTGGTCAGCGTTGCGCGTTCATGTGTTTTGGGGGCGTGGCTTTAGAAGAAACCCAGAAGGGAGGGGTGGAGTGAATGGAAAAATGAGCTGTGTTTAAAACAGTTGTGAGAGGTCTACAGACACTCAATTTTTATACTCTCTTTTTCAGAGTACTTACATTTTACTTATGTATTGGTATATAAAGACAGTTTAAACAAATTTCTAAAAAAGTTTTTTTAGATAATTCCTGCCTATCCTGCCTTTAAGGTCTGAACTTACCATAACCATTATTTTTAGAGGATTTAAAAATATTTCCTATAGAATTATTTAAATTTTTTAGATTATCATAATCAAAAATTATCATTACCGCAACATGATATTACATTAAATATATGCATTTACAAACTCATGTTTCGGTAATGAGAACTAAAAAGTTACCTGGTAGCCATCTTGAGTGTCTCAGTCATTTATGTCCCTTCCAACAAATTATTTTTTGAAAATGTTAGTTCCTTGAGGGCTTAAACAATGATTGAAAATTGTTGCGGAGGATGAGAACATTTTTTCTTGGACACATTTATATTACTAATTATTATCTCTACATTTACCAATGATCATCAAATACCACATGTTTCTTTACTGTAAATGTTTATAGTATAACATGCACTGAAGCTTTTTATTTTTTAGATTTTTAATTATAAATATTTCCCTGTCAAAGAACCCAAATCCAGTCATGGACACATTGCGGTAATGAAAATGTTCCCTTTAAATGTGGAAAAAACAACAAAATTGGTTTGTATGATGTCATTTGAAACTTTTTTTAAAACATTTTTTATGAAAATGTTTCATGACACCTCATAAGTCTAATTTCTCGAGAATCAGCCATCTGCCCTGAGGCATAGCCATTTAATAGTAAAATAAATTATAAATAAAAGTATTTTGAATAATGTTGCTACTGTAGCTCAATTGGTAAAGCATTTATTGTGCAAAGGTAATGGGTTCGATTCCCAAGTAAGTAACACAAACTGATAGGCTATGCACTGTGAGTTACTTTAGATGAAAGCATTTGCCAAATGCATAAATGTAATGTCCATATTTCATTATAAATTAATATCTCACAGCATTCGGCATCATACTGTGAACTGCTTTTATAATAAGACACAACTTACCATTATAAAGTGCTCACAGTTTGGTGCTGTCTGTCCTTTGTGGGCATTTTCACTTGCATCTTTAAAAGCGCTTCAATATGGTCCACTGTGTGTTATTTGCTTTCAGACAGCGTTGTGATGGAGCATGGCGTTAATCTAACAAGTTACAGCAGGATAAAAAAAGCATTTCTTACTAATCAGGGACAAGGCCATATGGATGGAGTTTGATTACATTAACTTTAATTAACATTTCTGTCATCTGTGTGTGATTAGTGGACAGATGTTGGATAAGGCCTGCAGTCTGTGATGGTACTGTAATGTGGATCTCAGGTGCGCGTGCGTTCTCTCTCTGGATGGTCTGGCATTTCGGAGAGGGTGAGGCGAGGGAGGATTTGTAGTCTTGTTTTTCATGAAAGGGGCTTTACTGAACTCGCAGGTTTAATATGGGAGCGGTCGGGACCACCAGAGGGAGCTCTCGATATGTCTTTGTTTTGGATAGGCGTGTTTGGGTGTTATATGCAAGTGTCTGTTTGTGTTTTAGAGAAACGTGTGAAATGTGTTGGTGTGGTGCTGGGCAGTACCTTGGGGGTACCTGGTGGTAATACCAGGGTACTTGGATAATTCACTTTAATTGTTCCTCTAATAGTCACATCATTGACGTACAAGAAGAGACAAGCTTAGGTGCTAGCACCGGTCTGTTTGCACACTATAAAAATACAATATACACATTAATACAGTATGCATTTACACAGAATAGTAAGGAATATGAAGGAGATTGGGGCTAGTTCTCAAATGTTTGTCTCAGGGCAGGTTTGTTTTTTAATGTCAGGTTCAGTAAAGGCATAATATTGGATGTTTTCACTTTTATTGCACAACAGACAGATACAGTTCATTGAACATTCAGTGAGATTTTGTGACAACATGCCCCAATAGTGGGCCGCATGCCTATTATCAAACTTTCCGCAAAACTCTTTTTTCTGCAAAAAAACAGTTTATGAATCAGTAAACACATGGCCCAAAGTAAAAAGGTAACACGCTAAGCAAAATTATTACACTGTACTATTGAGTTAAATGAATTTGTATGTAAACACACGTGACAACTTGCCCCAGTCAGATTTTCCCGAGAACACATTTAAACTTTTTATTTACTACCTTGCTTTAATGTATGCTTGTGTTGTTTTATTTTGTAAATTTGTTCACATAATATGATGCATAGAAGGACCATTTTTGGTTCCCCAAAGAACCGTGTTCCTTATGGAAGCATTAAAGGGACACGCCACCTTTCCCGAAAATAGGCTCACTTTCCAGCTCCCCCAGAGTTAAACACCTGACTCCCACCGTCCCGGAATCCATTCAGCCGATCTCCGGTCTTGCTCTACCACTTTTAGCATAGTTTAGCATAATCCATTTAATCTCATTAGACCATTAGCATTGTGCTCAAAAATGACCAAAGAGTTTCGATATTTTTCCTATTTAAAACGTGACTCTTCTGTAGTGACATTGTGTCCTAAGACAGACAGAAAATTTAAAGTTATGATTTTCTAGGCAGATATGGTTAGGACTATACTCTCATTCTGCCGTAATAATCCAGGACTTTGCTGCCGTAACATGGCTGCAGGAGGCGCAATGATATTATGCAGCAGCCCAAAATAGTCCCCTGCTATTGAAAGTAACCAAGGGGACCATTTTGGGCAGCGCGTAACATCACTACGCCTCCCGCAGCCATGCCACGGCAGCAAAGTCATTGAACACCACACCAGAATGAGAGTACAGCTCCCAGTCATATCCGCCTAGAAATCGCAACTTTTAATTTTCCGTCGGCCTTAGTACACAATGTAACTACAGAAAAGTCAAGTTTTAAATAGGAAAAATATTGAAACTCTTTGGTTCTTTTTTTAGGTGCGATGCTAATGGTCTAATCAGAATTAATGGATTATGCTAAGCTATGCTAAAAGTGCCAGCGCCAGACCCGGAGACCGGCTAAACGGATTCCAAAATGGCAAGAGTCAAATGCTTAGGGGAGCTGACAAATGAGCACACCTCCAAAAAAGTGGAGTGTCCCTTTAAGCAAAAATGGTTCTTCTATGGCATCATGAATCACCTTTATTGCTATCTGCAAACATAAATACTATTTTCTGAATATTATGACCCAACCAGTTAGAAACCACGTGAAACCACACCTGTTTATTTCAGCTAGATTTTAGCAGGTACGTCTACTGTCATTATACAGAGAGGCAGGGGGTAGCGAAATAATTTCCCCACTTCATCTTCATTGTCAGATGTTTTGCACAGACAGTTCGCCAACCATCTCCGGTCTCAGGATGCGAGCGTTTCTTGTTTGTGTCAGATGAAGTCGGTGAGGCTGGGTGTCGATGACTCTCCTGTTCCTCGCACACCTGCCTGAGACCCGGCATCACACCTCACAGCTCAAGAGTCGGACTGTGACCCAGGTAATGAAGCTTCCGGAGCAGAAGATCAAATCACTTTCGCACACCCTGGGCCTGGATGTGTCGGACTAACAAACGGCGTACATTCAGCGGCGAGCTGTGGAAGCATATGTCCACTGCACTATTTGTAGCAAAAGAGAGCGAGGAAATGTGTGTGCGAGACGACCGAGTTCCCCCAGAATTCTCAGCAGGCAGGAACATCTCGGGGTCAGCGGCACATATCTGCACGGATTATCACGCTGTCACACTCCGCCTCACGCCAGCGGATAACAAGCCAGCCTGCTGTGGAAGAAAGGAGGGGGCATGGAGAGAGAGAGTGACAGCGATGACACGCTCACATCCATAAACACACGCACACATAAGGCGTATTTGCATAACGCTCGCTCATGTACGGCATGTAGTGTGCGTTCTTCATACAGCATTATATGTCAGCCTACCTGTGTAAATAAGATGATTAACACTAAAATGCATCAGTGTTATTCACTGCACATAATCGTAAGTGCAATAAACATAGCTACAAAGAAAAAATTAGCAGGGAAGCACCCCATTATGGCAGATGACCAATATGGTGACATGTGAGCGGGCCAATTGAAACACATAAATGTACAATAGAAAAGAATAGCAGTTTACATTTTAAATAATAAAAAAATTGGTTGTTTCAACACATGGTTGGATAAAATATGGACAAACCCAACCGTTGGGTTTAAATTAACCTGGGGTGTTTCAACCCAGGGTTGAGGTGAACATTTTATAGGTCATTTTATAGGTGAATTTAGCCCAGCAGCTATAGGTTTGTTTATATTTCACCCAACCTATAAGCTATAGCATTCCAACTACAAATGTGGAACTGTACCCTTCATAAAGGTCCAAATATGTACCACTTTGGTACTAAAGTCGCTTTTCTATTGTGTGGTACGACGCGGCTCGGCTTACTCTATCTTAGCTTGGTTTGCATTTCCATTACAGTTTATTGCCACTTTAAAGTGGGTGGGATTTATTGACTTATCGTTACAGCTGCACCGCCTCTGCAACACAGCATGTCAATGAAATGTGTTCCTGATTCTCAGGATGTGGATGTTTTTTACCACTAAAAGGCAGTTTGCGAACTTGTCAGCCTAATGTCACGAGAAATCGTACATATTTTATTCGTGCAAAACCGAAGTTAATCATGCAAAATCGTACGATTCTTATTAAAAAACAACAACGAAACCGAACTCCTAACCCCGCACATAACCCTAACGTCGCAGGGGTCAAAGACAAATCGTACCAAAACTTACGAATGTGGACGTCTAAATTGATACAAATTGAAACTTGTAAAATATGTACAGATAGCATTGAACTTGTACAGCAACAGAGATGACGACATAACTTAGTTTGCTCGACGGCACACGAGGGTAAGTGTATCTTGCGTTTCGCAATGATACTGGTTGTGACAATTCCCAAACCGGGCCATATGCAAGGGAATAGCACCATACCATGCTTTCTTTAGGTATAAAGGTGTACATTTTGAAAGGGTGCCAACCCATTCACAAGCATTTGCACAATTTTTTAGTCATGAACATTTTTATTTATTTATTCGTGTCCATGGCATGAAATTCATCTTTTTTCATGTCTTGAGCACGAATGTCTTTTTTGTGTCACTCAGCACGAATTTCTATTAATAGTTTTTCGTGTCCGTGGCACAACTTTCTTTTTCATGGCATTTCATTGTTTTCTTTCACTTTAAAAACTATTCTCACCTGGAGTTGGGGTTTGGGTTAGGATGTCTAAAAATGTAACCGAAAGTGATTCTAACCCCAACCCCAAGCGACAATGGTAAGAAAATAGAAAAAAACAATGAGAAAACAATACCTAAAATGACACGAAAAGAAAGTCGTGCCACGGACACGAAATTTGTGATGAGTGACACGAAAAAGACATTTGTGCTCAAGGCACGAAATAAAGCTGAATTCCGTGCCATGGACACAAATAAATGAACCAAATTTTTCGTGACTATAACACGACTTTCCCTGAGATCAGTCAGTCTAAAGTGCGCTGTGTTAGTAACACAAAGGTCATGGGTTCGAACTTAGTGTACACAAATATTAAAAGAAATGTACAGTATACACCGCTGAGCCAGCGTTGGTTCAAAAAGGGACGAGCCCAGCCCCTTGGGAAGTAATTTAACCTATGCTGGGTTGTTTTAACCCATTGTCAAATATAAACATTTTCTGGGATAATTTAACACAACGGCTGGGATCATAACTTTTTGGGACCAATGATGGGTTGGAAAAACCCAGCATTTTTTGTGAAGTGTAGCGATAGCTTGAATGCACTGTAAGTTGCTTTGGACAAAAGCATCAGCCTAATGCTACGTATACACCAAACGCGAAGCATGGCGTTCCTCGCTCTATTACTTACGGCATTTAACTTTGTGTCATTCAGTAAAAAAAAAATTTAAGACACGTTTAAGGTGAATAGCACGTTTTTGTGGCCATCGTGCCGCCCGATTTGCATCCTTTGCATCACCCCATGCGAGTTTGCGTCTTTTCTCGTCTTTGCATTGACTTTGTATGTAATCTACTTGTGCAAATTGTTGAATTCGCATTTGGTGTGTACGCCTCAAAATGCAAAAATGTAAAGAAAAAGCCCTAATATTATCTACGACCCAATCAGATTGTTATTGATAATGTAACAAATACAAATGTTGGCTAATGCCAGTATAGTCACTGATATTGTATACCGTTTACAGTTTAACATACTTACTTTAGCCTTTATATATTCTGTCTGTTAGAGGTTTTTTTGTGGTGATTGATGAAATGGTTGCGTGTATCCAAACACTCAAAGTCTGCATCTCATTTTGTATACATTTGTCGGCATACACAATTTTAAGAAAGAAATCATTATGAAAAGAGACATAATCATTGTAGTTTTATTCTTACCTAGAAATGTAACGATTGCTTTTCTGAAATAATATTCCTTAATGATGTATGCAGCCTTAAACTGCGACCTCCGGAAGACACAGCACTGCAAAAAATGACTTTCTTGTTTAGTATTTTTGTCTTGTTTTTTAGTACACTGCAAAAAATGATTTTCAAGAAAAACAATAATGTTTTTATTAAAAATATCTAAACATTTTTAAATTAAGATGCTTTTTCTTGATGACCAAAACGACCCAAGAATATAAGTCTAGTTTTTAGACCAAAAATATCAATTTGCAATTCAAAATATATTTATTTAATATCAAAATATCAAAGTGATTTTGTGCATAAAACAAGCAAACAAATCTGTCAATGGGGTAAGCAAAGAAATCTTGAACATTTTTCTTAAACACTAAATTCCAGGAAATTCAAGAAAAATTAGCTTACCCCATTGGCAGATTTTTTTGCTTGTTTTATGAACAAAATCACTTAAATTTGATATTTATGGTCTAAAAACTAAACTTATTTTCTTGGGTAAATTAAGCATCTTAATTTAAGAATTTTTAGATATTTTTTACTGAAAACAAGACAAAAATACTAAGAATTTTTTATCTTGAAAATATTTATTTGAAGTGTAAAAATATTTTTAAAAATGTAATTCAGAAAAACTATACTAATCTTCCTAGGTCATTTTGCTTATCAAGAAAATACATCTTAATTTAAGAATTTTTAGATATTTTTACTGATTTTTTTCTTGAAATTTTTTTTTTTGCAGTGTAGTGCTCTTAAATAACTTTCTATGTGACCATTATGTTCAAATAATGAAATACATTTACTGTACATACGGTACATGCATTTAGCAGGTGCTTTTATCCATAATAACACTCTTAAAGGTACAAAAGCTGTCACTGAGACTGTACCCTTTAAAAGGTCCAAATATGTACTGTAAGGTACCAATATGCACTGTTTAGGTACATGCCTATATGACAGCTTTTGAAAAAACAATCTGGGAGTGTACATGTGCATTTTTTTGGAAGTCAAACTTTTGTATCACAGGTGTAGTGCTTTACCGATTGAGCTACCACAAGAAAAAAGATAAACAAACCTATGCAGGTAACCACAGTGCATTTTCCATTGAAGGATTCGGGCATTTTGCATTATTATTCATTAAAGAAAAAATTGCTTCACACACCTTTAAAATAAAAACAAACAACCCAAAAACCCAAGCATATATGCTTGTTTGCTTTGTCCACTTGGCTTGTTTGTCCACTTCTCGCACAGAACAAACAATCACAAGCGTGCTGTTAAGACATGTAAGGAACGAAAGCCTCCCCCCGCTGTGGAAACATTGCTTGGCATTTGCAGTAAACAGAACAGATGGTGTGACTATGCAGGCCAGTAATTTTCAACTCAATAGTACAGCTCACAGGACCAACTGTGTGTTCGACTGCAAGAACTCCATGGCAGGCCCAGAGGACTTTCGCTCGAGGCAGACCGAAGACACACAAAAGCGCCATTTCACTTTCTCAACCTTTTACAAAACACACACCAAATAAACCAACAAAGGCACTCGAAAACGCTTCATCCCCATCCGTACCTTCGGCGTCCCCATCTGCAACCTGACACTTAATTCCCCATTAGCTCTTCTGAGAGAAAACAAAAGCGGCCCTCGTGCGATCAGACGGAAATCTCCATGTGATGGATCCGAAAGGTACGCGTTTATGACCCATCCGTCACTCCGCTCCTGGCGCTCGGTAAATAGCTCGCTGAACTTATTAAGGCGCTTGCTGGGTTGCAGCTGATTGGCAGTCACAGGGAGCAATAATAGAAAGACACAGATGCACATTAGGACGTACACATGTTGTCATAGCACTTCTGAGAACGAGAGATGGCTATAAACATTAATAAGAGCATCGGTTAATGCCGCTGGCTCCAAATGAGGCCTTGGGGTTCTCTTCACTGATGCATCTCAAAGGGATTGGTTCCTGGAATAATGCTGGGCTTTTTACACACAACAATCGGGGAAATCAAACAAAATGAAAAGGGAGTTTTCAGAATGTTTCGATTACGTTAAAAGGGCAAGCAAGCAGGTCGGCGAGATAAAGATGTGGAAAAAGATGTGCTTTAAGTAAATGGTTACTCAAAAATAAGATGAGCTTTTCTCTAAGATTTGCAATTGTGTTTCAATTAGGTGTCAGCTTAGTCTTAGATGAATGTGCTTAAGAAAAATAAGAAACACAATTGCTAAAATACATTAAGAGTATGGGGCTGTAAAATTTATGTAGATTATGTAAGTAAAATAATCTGGATTTGTGTAAATTTGATGAGAAATGTTCACATATATTGTGTAATATTAGCTTTTGATTGTAGACTTGGCAAATCTGAGCTCACATTTCTGAGATCTTTGAAACTATAACATTTACATATTTTATGCATTTCACCGATGCTTTTATCCACACTGCATAAACATTTTTATCTCCATGATTTTTTTCGCTGTTAACACAATGCCCTATTGAGCTTTACAGGACCAAGTATCTTTAATAAAGGCATTTGTGACCCCAAACCACAAACATAAGCAGTGTTGGGGAAAGTTCTTTTTAAAAGTAATTCATTACAATATTAAGTTACCCCAAAAATTAACTTATTACGCTACTTTTCATGGAAAGTAAAACTTACGTTACTTTTAAGTTACTTTTGCGTTACTTTTTCTTACTTGGCTGAGGCTTGATCTCTTTCAGGCCTTGCAGGTGGTTTTTATCGAGCTGCATTAAGAAATTGCATATCACAAAAAAGTCAAGCTCTGGGGTGCGTTTCCCAAACAACGACGTAAGTCATTGCTGAACGACCATAGTCCGATGCATCGTTGGAGAAACGAACTCGTCACGACTGTTTCCCGAAAGCATAGTAACTTTGACTCACATTCGTCGTTTGAACGATGTTGTTTTAACAACATAGTTGATGATGTCACGTGGAAGGTGAAGTACTAAATAATCTGTGCAAATCGATGTCAGATAATTGCTGTAAATAACATATATTGCATTGGAAGACTGATTTTGTTACCGTGATTTAGTTATCTGTTGTTCATTTTCAAGATATTTAATTCACGCGCAAGTTCCCTCTTACGTCACTCCTCCCAGGGATTCCCCAGGGTCTTAAAGCTCGTAGGTCTGCGCACATGCGCAGTTTTTAAATGCAGCGCTTTCATTCTGTTTACAAATTTAAAGACGTAAAATAAAATTTTAATATATTTAGAATGATGGATATTGACTGTACTACATGTTTTTTGCTTATTTTGTTCAAAAGCATGATCAACATAAGTCTACATATGATAATAACAAGGAACGATGCTTCTATACGATACAGTTGTCGTTCCAATGACACAAATTAGCGATGCAGTTTGCGGATCTTCGTTTGAACGATGGTTTCGGGAAACACCAAATTGTTGAACAATGTTAGTAACGATGGAAGTTACGATGTTCGTTGGCTAACGATGCTTTGGGAAACGCACCCCTGGTCTGCCATCTCTGTTTCTGACTCAAACTGTTCCCGCTGAGGAGCGTTATTATACGTCACTATGTTAAGTTTAAATCAATACATTTTTTTAAATCTAATTAATTAAACTGAAAAGTAACTCGCATTACTTTAAAAAAAAGTAACTTAAATATTAATATGTACATTTATAAAGTAATGCATTACTTTACTCGTTACTTCAGAAAAGTAATATTATGTCGGAGCCGATGGTGTAGTGGGCAGCGCTCCGACATATGTGCAAACACACTTCCGGCGACCCGAGTTCGAATCCCGGCTTGAGGTCCTTTGCCGATCCCATACCCCTCTCTCCACCCTCTACTTTCCTGTCATCTCTCAAAACTACTGTTTATCAATAAAGGCAAAAATGGCCCAAAAAAAAAAAGAATTATAAAAAAAGAAAAGTAATATTATTACGTAATGCACGTTACTTGTCATGCGTTACCCCCAACACTGAAAATAAGTAGCACAGGTATATTTGTAGCAATAGCTAAAAATACATTGTATGGGTCGAAAATGCAGTTTTTATGTCAAAAATCATTAGGATATTAGATCATGCTCCATAAACATATTTTGTAAATATCCTACCATAAATATATCACAAATGTTTTATTAGTAGTTATGTGTTTGGACTTCACTTGGACAACTTAAAAGGCGATTTTCTCAGTATATATTTCCTTTTTACACCCTCAGATTCCAGATTTTCAAATAGTTGTATATCGGGCAAATATTGTCCTATCTTAACAAACCATGCATTAATTTAAAGCGTATTTATTCCGTTTTCAGATTATTCTTTCTTAAAATTGACCATTGTGACATGTCAGGGTCTTTTTTCTCAGAAGACATTGCCAAAGGCAGACTGATCTCATGGAAAGTCGTGTTATAGTCACAAAAAAATGTATTTATTCCATGGCACAAAATTCTGCTTTTTTACTTTCCTTGAGCACGAATGTCTTTTTCTTGTCACAAATTTCTATAGAAATAGTTTTTCGTGTCCGTGGCGCGACTTTCTTTTTCATCTCGTTTTATTTTATGTATTGTTTTCTCATAGTTTTTTTCTATTTTCTAACCATTGTCACTTGGGGTTGGGGTTAGAATCACTTTCTGTTACATTTTTAGACATCCAAACCCTAAATCTAACTCCAACTCCAGGCAAGAATAGTTTTAAAAGCGGAAGAAAAACAATACGTAAAAGTACATCCTAACCCAAACCCAAGCGACAATGATTTAAAATTCGAAAAGACATAAAATGACACGAAAAAGAAAGCTGTGCCACGGCCACGAAAAACTATTTATAGATATTTCGTGACACGAAAAAGACATTAATACATGACTTAAATTTTTTGTGACTATAACACAACTTTCCGTGAGATCATGTTGGCCAAAGGATCCCATTTACTTAATCTTAGTGATGCCTAGTAACCAGCCCAGTAAATGTCCAGTAAAGTTTTTCTCAGTTTGAAGTAGTCACTGGACGATTTTTGATAAAGACACAAACAGCTCTAAATTGTATTCCTGCAGACAAACTCTTGTTAAATATGATTGCAGAGAGCTGCGGTTCTCCAGTCACCATTACACACCATACGTCAGAAGTCAGTGGACCTGGTTGCTTCCTTAGATGACTATTTATAGTTCATTAAACACTTTCTGGGCAATAGATCTGTGTTTCTGTGTGCTTGTTATGTACAAATGGCTTTGCCTAACCTCCATCTTAATGATGCTTGATTCTGCTTGTGCAAATAGCCATTCCTTATAGGAGGAAGTGTTATTTAAAGTGGAATATTAAATCGTCTGCAGACGTCTGTGTTTACCACACCGTGTCTTTCCGTAATTGTTTTTCTCTCTTTGTATCTCTCCTATTCTTTGTCATGTCATGATGTCATGATGCATACACTGTAAAAAACACAGCATTTTGTCAATATATTTTATGTTACTTTAACAAAAAAATTGTTAAACCAATTTAGCTTGTTTTTTATGTCAACTTATCACAGGTCAAAACTTAAAATAGTAGGTTAAATTTACTTGCAAAACCAAGTTGTTTGAACTGTTTTTACAAATTAAAACAGGTGCCCATACCATAGATCCTTTCTATTTTGGTTTCCAGATTTTTTCTGTAGCCTAGATTGTGGTATCTTGCATGTGCCTAGAAAATTTGACACTGAAGACATGGTATAACCAAAAATAACAATTCTGTCACTCTTTACATATCCTCAGGTTTTGTCAGTGGAACACCAAAAAAAAAACAATGGTAGGCTGAATGACATCCTCGTTCTCTATTTACGCTCACTATATGTCAACACTTTATAATTGCAACTCTTGTGTTTAATGGAAGAAAGAAAGTTATACAGCCTTGGAACAGTTTGTGAGGTTAAATAAATATTTTTTTGCTTGATTTAAACCCTTTAATAAAATGAAGTTTTAGTTGATACTGTTTCACTCTAAAAAAGTTTTTTTTCAACGAGAGTTGGGTCAGAAAGAGACAAACCAAGCCGTTGAATAAAGTTACCCAGCATTTTGGGTTGAAACAACCCAGCATAAGTTAAATTACGGGTTGCGCTCATCCCTTTTCGACTCAACACTGGGTTGAAACTAACCCAGCATTTGGATGTACATAAAATAAATTGCTGGATTGTTTAAATATATGGTTGAATAAAACATGGACAAACCCAACCCTTGAAATTAAGTTAGAAAATGTCGATATTTTACCCAACCATATATGAAACAGCCAGGCATTTTTATGGTTATTGGATGCACACTTTTTATATTATTTTTTAATTTTAGTACATCACATCTTACATTTTTCCACAATAAAAATGTTGGGTTGTTTTCAGCCCACGGTTGGGTATAATATGGACAAACCCAACCTGTGGATTAACTTTAATCTAGAAAATGTACATCTGATCTCAATATAAGTTGAAACAACCGCAAAGGTTAATTTAAACCCAACAGTTGGATCTGTGTAAATTTTATGCAACCATGAATTGAAACAGCCCTGCATTTTTGTGTGTATTGCTTTACGCTTTCTATTTTGTATTATGATATACTGTTTGAAATTTAGGACACCACACTTTTAAAACATGTTGGTTATTTGTAGCCAATGGTTGGATTAAGTTAACCAACTTTAAAAAATGTCAACGCAAACTCATGGCAATTCATACGTATTTTCCAAGGTGGCTAATTCGTATTAATCCATGCGACCACGTGAATACGCTTTTGTAAGATTTGCTTTCACCCTTGTGACAGTGAGGTTAGGGGTGATCTTTTATTATTGTTTTTTTTTTTATATATGAAGAGTTTCGTTGCAAAACGAGATAAATCCATTTTTTACATTTTTGTCAAAACATGTTTATTATTATGTTATCATGTTATTATTTTGTTTTATGTTGATACTTAGCTGTATTTTTTAAGTTATGAAGGTTAAAATCAAAACAAACCAACTGCAGTTGCATTGAAATTAATTGGAATGCACAACCAAAAAACGAGATTTCTGAACAATTAAAAAAACGGTGGTTATCTCGTTTTGCAACGAAACTCTTCATATAATCGTTTTTTCATATGAATTTTGCTTTCATATGATTTACTTTGTACGAATTCATACAAATTAGCCGATGTGTAAGATACGTACAAATTCCTGTGAGATCAGGCAAAAAATTTACATATCTGACCCAACCATGGGCTGAAACAACAAGGTATTAATTTAAAGAGCACCTATTTCATTGCTAAAAAAACAACGTTATTTTGTGTATTTGGTATAATACAATGTGTTTAAAAAACATTATTTTTCACATACCCTAAATTCTTGTAGCTCCAGATTTCTCTTTCTTCCTGAACGCACGGATTTGAAAAGCGCTGTGTCCCTGATTGGCCAGCTAATCTGTATGTTCTGATTAGTCTGAATACCTCTGACGTCAGCAGGAAATTTGACGCTCCATGTTTGAAAGATTCAGTCACAATGCAATGCTAAAAGGAGTTAACTTCCAAGCTGTGAGTCCAAAGTGGGAGGAATTATGATAATGTTTGTCTTATCTACATCACCAATCCCAGGAAGTAAACTGTTGCCTACAATCCCTGTGTTTGTTGTAGCCCAAGAAAAGAGATTTACGTTAGAGATGATAACTCGCCTCATCGTTTAATTTGGGGTTTATACCTTTCGTATAGTGTTAACATGTACTAATACACACCTACACACCAAAGGAAATGTAAAAACGTGAATCGGACAATAGGTGCCCTTTAAACTAAACAGTTGGGTTTTCCCATATTTAACCTAAACATAACCACCCAGCATTTTCAAATGTGCAAAAAAGTGTGTGCACAGTTTCAACTGTTATAGTTTTATATATATATATATATAAGCAATACCACACATGCACCCTAGCTCATATGGTATTACTCATATAAATAGCATGCAGGCTTCTGTGGGTTATGATTCGAATCGTAATGCATATGCAACATCAAACACAATGTGAATCATGTTTCCAGTTATTGAAAGACAGATAAAAGGTTGGGCTTCTCCAGAACAATCTGAACTCGCTTTAACACCCTCACCCGTCGACATCAGTCAAACTTTACATCGTTTAGCACGAGCGTAATCTTATCTTTGTATTCATGATAAATACTACATCGTCTCCACGATGACAATCCCTCACGTTGCCGTTTTAATGAGAGACAATTAATATTTATTCCATTTATGTTGGCAACCAAAGCGCTTCATATTCTACACATTTTCAGCGAGATAAATCAGCTCTCCCTCATATTCAGAGCTATAAAGAAGCTGTTGCTGAAAAAGCCACGCTGAGCTTCAGGCAACTTAATTGTGCCGTGGTGAAAAAATGAGGCAATTCATCCATTAGTTTATAAAGGTTTTTTCCCTGGAGACACCGCAGTGATTTAAGGTCAATGACACTGATTCCATATATGTTTTCCTTTTTTTCAATGTTTGGAGAGAAACACAAATAAGGCTCTTTGCTTTTGTGAAAGAAAGTTGTAATTCTGAAAAACAATGTGGTATTGATTTTTCAGGTAAATTGGATAGATTTGAATATCGGATTATATACCTAGCGGCCAATAGTTCATTGCAAGATTATTGGAAATGTAAAGATGAATGTTTGCAATATGTGTGTGGATCTCGCCATGGGATCCAGACTAGTTTGCGTCAATGTCACTTAAGTCACATGAATGCATCAGATGAAATGCTATAAAAAAGCAATAGGTGTTCATGAGTAAACATGGTAATTTCATGCAGAAGATGTGTGCTAGATGCTCAAGATTTATTTAAAAATAATTTATGTACTTGCTACGTAGTCAAACAAAATAAACCCTTTCAGGGTGGTACACATAGTTCCTTATTATCTTACTTATTTTTGTGATTCAAAAATAAAGATTTGATTATGGCCCCCTTAAAACTTTTTAAATCTGCTTTCTGTCACGAACCTCTGCAATGCACAAATTCATATGAATGTATCCCACATCACAGCGGCCATGTTACATGATGCAACATCATCCACACTCGCAGTCTCAGAGTCTCATGGACGTGACAAAGTTCATCTTAGTTGGTGTAAACAATTTGGCAAAGAAAATCTCATTAGTGAAACCTCATTGACTGACTAAACCCCAAGTTGATCAGTGGGTTTGTAATGTGTAACAACACACAGAGAGCCAGAGGAAAGCTGAATTTATGACAAGCCTTTGCAGGTGACTCAACCCACACATAAGAGCAAGAAACACACACATATAGCAACCTGTATACAGCAGTTTCTCTCTCTCTCTCTCTCTCTCTCTTCCCCAGAGTCCTCTGTCTCTTGGCTCATCTCTCGTGTTGATTGGTGGCCTCCTGTTGCATGCTGATCCATTGTGATGTCATATGTCTGCTCCTGGTTCCTATGGCGATACTGCTGCAAAAGGAAAGCTACAAAATCAGCCTTCAAGCAATTGGGTTAATCTCTCTGAAACATCTACAGGTCACATTTTGCCCCAATACCTAAAGAAATGAAATGAAAGAAAACATTATGTTTAGCATAAAGAAAATTAAGACAATTTAGTAACATTAGGGTTTTTGCTTTACAACGTTAACGCTTTAGCACATTTCTTCTAAATTCTCATTTCTGTAATGTAACATTTTGCTTCTTTTTTTGTAATTCCCACTATAATCAGCAGTTATTTACATTACTGTAAATTTAAAGAACTTTTTATTAACAGTGGGATGAAAGCAGAAAACATGATCAGTCTATGCATTCATTCAATCCTTTTTTTAAAAGTACTTATTTCATTGCTAAAAACAACATTATTTTGTGTATTTTGTATAATACAAAGTGGTGGTTTGTATTACAATGCGTGGTTTATGGTTAAAAACACATTATTTTCCACATACAGTACATTTTTGTAGCTCCAGATTTCACTTTTTTTCCTGAAATGCATAGATTTGAAAACCTCTGTGTCCCTGATTGGCGAGCTAATCTGTACATTGTGATTGGCCTGAATACCTCTGACGTCAGCCGGAAATGTGACACTCATTACCATGTTTGAAAGATTCGGTCACAATGCAATGCTAACAGGTTGTGAATTTGAAGGGAGATGAACTATGCTAATGTCGGTCTTAACTACATCACAGGAATCCCAGGAAGTAAACTGTTGCCCACAATCTGTGTGTTTGTTGTAGTCCAAGAAAAGAGATTTACGTTGGAGACGATAACTCGCGTCATCGTTTACTTTGGTGTTTGCACCTTTTGCATATCATTAACATGTACTAATACACACTTACACACCAAAGGAAATGTTAGTTAAATATTAGTTAGTGCATTAGCTAACATAAACTAACAATGGCAATACTTTTACAGCATTTATTATTCTTAGTTCATGTTAATTTCAGCATTTACTACACTACAAAAAAAATTTTTCAAGAAAAAAATTTCTTAGTATTTTTGTCTTGTTTTCAGTAAAAATATCTAAAAATTCATAAATAAAGATGCTTTTTCTTGATAAGCAAAATAACCAAAGAAAATAAGTCGAGTTTTAGACCAAAAATATCAAATTTAAGTGATTTTGTGCATAAAACAAGCAAAAAAATCTGCTTATTTTTCTTGAATTTAGTGTTTAAGAAACATGTTCAAGATTTTTTTTGCTTACCCCATCGACAGATTTATTTATTTATTTATTTGCTTGTTTTATGCACAAAATCACTTAAAGCTCCACTGTGTAGGATTTACTCCCATCTAGCGGTGAAATTCTATATGACAACCACCTGAATATTACTTTCTAGCCCCCCCCCCCCTTCGGAACGCGTTTTAACTCATACGGTGGCCGTGTCATGCCAAGGTTAACATGGCTTCCAGTAGCTACAAAGCAAAAGCAATGAAAAAAATGAACAATTTGCAATGTCCTTTGCCTGTGATCCGTCAAAGCACACAGATTTATGTTAAACATGATTTTCATGATATGTCCGCTTAAAATCACATACAAAAAGCAACCATAAACGTAGCTTAGACACTCCTTTTTCATCGACGCGAGGAAATATATCCCAGGGGCTGTTACACTTGGTATTAAGATGTGTTTTCTTCGATCGGATCACACGTTTACACCTGGTATTTAAATCAGTCTATTTTTGTCAATTTTCGACCACTTCTCTCCAGATTACTGAGGGGATGGTCTGTGGATGAGTCCCTCTTCTGTCATTTAATCATGAGCGGGAGTAATGACGGGTTTAAATGGACGTGAACTAATATTATGTCAGAGTCCAATGCTTATGTTTTAACTAAACATGTTACATGTCCGTGTATATGTAAGAGCTTTCTCTGATATTGCTGAAATAAGATCGCTCAACTTTCACACGATTGTAAAATGAAACGAAAGACGCGCAGATCAGCGGCGTTAGTTTTATCAATGAAAGGCTAAAAATAGGGCTGTCACCGTGTGTTTGTGCTAGTGGTCAGAAAAGATGAAAAATATTTATCCCAGTACCTCAGATTACATAAATGGGCGGAGAGACGGCGTGTGGCTGTTGGAACACATTGAACCATATGCGTGTTTACACTAACAAGTGTTATGCATAACCATGCTTTAGTTAGCCAAGGAACTATAAAACTTCAAGTTTACAACATAGACTGTATAAATGTAAAGGAATATGCTGAATTACCTGTGGTGAAGATAAAAAGTAGGCAACTTCGGTGTTCCTTGAGCCCCATTTTGGAAAACTAACATTACTCCAATATTGACTTTGGTCTTGATGTTTTTCCTGTCGTGTTGTCATTTTAAATCCCCGTTTTGCTTCCTTGGCAACTTGTTTTAATGTCCTCGAGAATAGGTCTTCAACAGGCATTCAAATCAAAGCATTAGATCGCAGGTTTATCACATCGTGCGGCTGTTGTAAAATCCGAAGGATTCGGTCTACGCAGGTTGCAGGCTGCATACGTCATCAAGCCTGGTTTATTTAAATTAACTGAGCATTACATTCGTAAGTCATAAGCTTATTACATCAATTTACAATTAACTAATTAACTAAGAATAATTGTCAGCTTTATAATTGTTAATATTCTGAAATAAGACTGTCTCGATGACGTATACGCCTACACATGCAACCTCCGGAGGCTTCAGCTAGCGGCCAGCGTGAGTGTAGTCTGATAGTGCGAAAGGCGGAGCTTGAATTTTAGGAATGTCCCTCGTCGGCGAATGTATTTCAAAGATGGAGGCACAACATGGATTCAGCCAGAAGAGCGACTCGACCGTATGTATTTTAAATAGCAGATTCTACACTTACGAGAATACTTTGATTAGTGGGTGGAAGTAGTTACACATGAATGAGCACATACTTTTGAAAGAAAACATGTGTTTTTGCTAAGAATTAACTCAAAAAGGTACACAGTGTAGCTTTAAATTTTATATTTTTGATGTAAACACTAGACTTATTTTCTTGGGTCGTTTTTCTCATCAAGAAAAGCATCTTAATTTAAGAATTTTTAGATATTTTTACTGAAAACAAGACAAAAATACTAAGACATTTTTTTCTTGAAAAAAAACTACATGCAGTGTAATACAATTTTAAAATCAAAAATTTTAACTGTTTACATTAGACAATGCAACATGGACTAACATATAACTAGCAAGATGTTAGCTGTGCATTTACTAATGCTAACATACGCATCACTATTGTAAAGTGTTACCACTACAATCTTTATTGTGATGTATAGTTCATCATATTTGAATAATTTTTCATCATATGTTTCCGTATTATACGGTAATAAGAATTGGGTCAATTTGTGCTACATTGTCATGAAAACAATAAACCATAAAGGTCCTAATAATGTGTTTCATTTTCTTTAAGCAAAAGCCGTTTTCTTTTCATTCTTTTCATTTCAGAGTGAAATATGGCCTGGACCCGTTCTTGACAGATTTTGTAAAATTCACCAATCACAACCCGTGGGACAGGGCCCACAGATAAATGATGATGGGTAATTCGTTGTCAGGCACCACAGAAGAATTGCTACATACACCGCTGGAATCAAATAACTTTTAGGAAGTTATTTTAAAAAGACAAAGGCCTCGGGGTTATGGCTATGTCTGTCCAACATGGAAATTTTCTGATAAATCATTTGTTTTGCATTTTAAAAATGGACTGCTGCACAACCACCGTTGGATGCCAGCTGTATTTTGGCCCAAAGACAAACACATCTTATCTCAGTTTTCTTGGTAAAGAGAGAAAGGATTTTATACTTCTTGCCCTGTAGTGGGAAGACCAAGTCTTCTTTTACCTTAAGGCCAAATACGCACACACACACATACACACACACACTATCGGGTTCATGAATATCTCATAGACTTCCAATGTTTTAATACCAACACAAATCTGTTGACATTAAAACATATAAAGTAAAACATCACTTGATTTATAAAACCATTTTTACTTCTAGAAATTAAATTCTTGAGGACATATTAAAACATTTCGCCCTGTAGACACACACATATACTGTACTTAAACTCACCTATAGTGAACAATTTTCCCAGGCATTCACACCCTCTCTGCTTTACAGTGTGAATGACTTGGAAATCTTTTTCCATTCTTTTCATTTTTATAACATGTGCGATGTTCTGATTCTTCATTTATTTCAGCGCGGGTGAAAAATGGGGCTATAAAGTCGCAGCGGCAGTACTGCGGTCCTGTGCTGTTCCCTTGAGCAATTCGACAGCCTTTCAAACACAGGAGCAGCATTACAGAGAGGGTGAGTTTACTGTTGCTTGAGGCTCAGAAAGAGAGAGAGAGGGAGAGAGAGAGAGAGAGAGAGAGAGAGAGAGAGAGAGAGAGAGGACTTCTTCCATCTCCGCGGTTTTGAGATAACAGCTGTGGCGCTATGAGAAGAAGCAAATGCAGTGTCCATTCCCATAGTGCCCCAAACATCTAAATAGCAAGAAAAATTTGCTCAAAATTACTGCTGTGGATGTTCTGCAGGGGAGCTTTATAAAGATTGCACGGAAAAAGAAAGATAAGATCAGAAACGAGAGATGCTATACCTGGTCCTTGCATTACACTTGAAATGGATTTAAGGAATAGTTCACCGAAATATAAAAATGTTCTTTTTCCCTCATGCCGCCCCAGATGTACTGTATATGACTTAACATAAACATTTACATTTATGCATTTGGCATAAATGACAAAATGATTTAAAATGCATTACAGTATGTGTGTTCCCTGATTGAACCCATGACCTTTTGTGCAGCTAAAACAATGCTGTAGCATTGGGCTATACAGCAGCGCATATAGTTAAATGACATCATGTTATCTTCTTATATGGGGCTTAAAATTGCAAACTTTCAAAAAGTACACCTTTGTACCTAAAGAGTGCATATTGGTACCACAAATATCTGTACCGAAGTGGTATATAAATATTTATACCACGGGTCTGTTCAATGCTGTATTCTGATTGGTTGAGAAATGTTCCACGGGTACGCATTATTTTTCGATAACTGCACACCTAGCTTTTCAAAGGTCTTAAAAATCGGCACCAGAGCAATATTTGTGGTAACCGTAGTTCGCGTCATGCCGCATTACCACCTTGGGTGTGCATTATTTTCTTATAATTCAATGGCCCATCGTCAATTATTCCTTACATATATATTAGGATCTTTTAAAAAGGTATCATCTCAGTGACAGCCTTTGTCCCATTTTTTTCTGAGGTCATAAATGATATAAACAACATACAAACTTATGAGAGTCTTACTTTTTTTTTTTTTTTTTGAATATCAAATGTGACCTGGGACCACAAAAACGGTCGTTGGTGTCATTTTTAATTTAATAAATAAATAAATAAATTTTTATTTATTTATTGTTTTTTTCTTTTGTTTATTATTTAATTTATTTATTATTTAATACATTTTATTATTTTTTCAATATTTATTTTATTTTTTTATACATCATCTGAAAGTTGAATAAATAAGCTTACTATTGATGTATGGTAAGGACAATACACAGACAAGATACAACTATTTGAAAATCTGGAACACTGAAAAAAATGATTCATTGAATTTAATCAATTTTTTAAAGGTAGGTGGTTGCAATCAATTTATTTAAGCTACATTTATGGTAGGAAATTTACAAAATGTTTTCATGGAAGATGATCTTTACTTAATATCTTAATGATATTTGGCATAAAATAAAAATTGATAATTTTTGACCCATGCAATGTATTGTTGGCTATTGCTACAAATATACCCATACGACTTAAGACCGTTTTGTGGTCCAGGGTCACAAATAACAAAGGTTTTGGATAAAGTGTCTGTCTACATAAAATGTTTAATCCTCCCAGTTACAGTAAACCAAAAGGTTATGGATTTGATTTCCAGGGAACACACATATAGTACTGAAAAAAATTATACATTTAACTGCTTTGAATGTTATTGCTTTGATCAAAAGCATCTGCCAAATGCATGCGGAGAACTGCCATTATGTTCATTTATTTGACATGCATTTTCTGAAAGGAACAAGTATTACTACAGGTCATATTTATAGAAAAAGCGATTTTGCCCTCTGGTGAATCAATGGGTGGCAATTGGATGGGCAACACATTTCCTGTTTCTCCTCACCTCACTTATAAATCACACAGCTGTTGTCACAGCCTTAAGATAATGCGGCCCATCTTCAGTTTGTTGTGTTTAACATCAGGTTGCAATGTGGCCTAATCATTCGATTAATGAATAAATCAATGACTGCATCCCAAGAAGGGGTCATACATTTTAAAATGCCAGAATCTTATTTTACAACATTACGAAAGGACAGCTAATAGAGATGTCAATGTCAATCAAATTAGTATGGGATAAAATCTGGACAGTTAACAGACAAGCTTTGTTTTATCCTAAAGGGTCTTTTCAAGACAACACAAAATTAAAATTGACCCTAAATTACTTTCTTAATTAAAAAAGTAATTTAAAGTCTTTTTGTCGGTGCACGCTTCTGGCAACCCAAATTTGATTTTCAGTTCGGGTCCTGTGCACTGTCAGAAAAAGGTACAAAAGCTGTCACTGGGATGGTATACTTTATAAAATGTATTTAGGTAATGATATGTATCTTTGAGGTATATGTACATTTAATGTAGCCTACTTATGTAAAATGCACCCTTAAGTTAAAACATGTACTTTTTTAAAGGGTACCGCCCCTTTATTCTAGGAGTTTGCCAATAAACCAAAAATTTACACTCATGCGATCAAAAATTTTTTTGCAATCCTTTCCTGTCATCTCATGCATCTGTGCATTACATTAAGAAGATTAGAAAGTTGAAAGATGAATTGTTTGGCTGTCAGTACCCCATAAAATAACTTTTTTGTCTTCCCCAACGTCCTGAAGTGTAACCCTGTCTTAGTCCTCAGATATAAAACCAAAAATAACTTCTCCCTTAGCCCTCTTTAAAGGTTAACAGCTTCAAAACAACATTTGGATCAAGCTGTCCCAACCGTCTTGTCAATAACCCGATCTTCTTTCTTTTCAAACCGCTCTAGAAGGAAGGCAAACAAAAAAGAAGCCTGTTCTCATTGAAGTGTTGCAAATTTTAAATCAGTAAAAGCATAGCTCGGGTTCACGGGAAGGTCTGCCGGGCACTAGCAATCCATTTTATGCTTTACAAGGCTATATGCTTAATACAGAAAACTTTTGAGCGATACAGTTTCCAGCGTATTCTATGGCAAGAAAGCTATTCGTCATGCGCTTGTAACAGTCAGAGTGCTAGAAATTTCAGGGCGGCTCGGGTTCCGAAAGGCCAACATGTAACTATCCCGTAAAGCACGGAGCTGGCGAAACTGTTTTGACGCTGGGATTTTCAAGATGGGCAGATAAACAATAGCAGACACCACAGTTTTACCGTGACATTTGCAATGGCCGAATCGTAAAGCAGGAGCTCTACTGTTAAAGGCCACTGAGTAAAACTAAGCATTTGTTTATTCGGCAGGCAGTATATTCAACCCCCTAAAGCAACAGAGGGAACAACCTGTGTTTAATCACATTCTCTCCGCTGAAGCCCGGATGGCCGATGCCATTATCTTGTTGGCAATGCAGTCTGGATAATTGTGTCAGACGGCAGCAGGGATTTGCAAAGCCTTGTCAGAAGGAATTTGATTTTAGGGCTTCATTTACATCACATCATTGATGGTGTGTGTGTGTGTGTGTGTGTGTGTGTGTGTGTGTGTGTGTGTGTGTGTGTGTGTGTGTGTGTGTGTATTCGTAGTTATTTTGTAGCACGTAAATACACCTCTATGTACGCTTGAAAGTAAATGAGCTTCAAAAAAACAACCGAAAGATGATTTTTGTCAGTGAATTTCTTTAAAACTAATTTCTCTCTCTGTCTAATTGAATTTTATATTAAATGTATTACATGAATTTGCACGAATGAATAAATTTAATTGAAGGGCTTCTATCTGTGTGGGTGGGGTTTGCCGATACTGTACAGATTCAATTTTACAAAAAAACACAGTCAAACCTAAAATCACATACATTTGTGGATCAGCCAATGGTCCCCCCCAAAAAAATAGATTTAAAAACATACAATAATGCCTTCGTGAAAATCTATAAATGCCCCCCAAAAATGTGGAGTAGAGAATCAATTATATATCTGTCTGTCTGTCTAAATATCTGTCCGTACAGCTGTTTGTCTGTCTGTCTGTCTACCTACCCATCTACCTATCTGTCTGCATATTCATGCATCCATCCACTTTTATGTCTGTCTGTCTGTCTGTCCATCTGTTAGTACTTGCATCCATCCATTGATCTATTTATCAATCTTCCTACCTACTAACCGGTCTGTGTGTCTGTCTGTCTACCTATCCATCAATCCAATTCATCCATCTACCTACTCAACTTACTGTCTTTCTGTCTGTTTGTCTGTCTGTCTGTCTATCTATCTATCTATCCATCCATATACCAACTTGTCTGTCTATCTTTCTGTCTGTCTGTCTTTCTACCTATCCATTACATCCATGCAAATACCTACTTGTCTGTCTGTCTATCTATTTACCTATCCATCCTTCTACGTACTCACCTGTCTGTCTATCTATCTATCTATCTATCTATCTATCTATCTATCTATCTATCTATCTATCTATCTATCTATCTATCTATCTATCTATCTATCTATCTATCTATCTATCTATCTATCTATCTATCTATCTATCTATCTATCTATCTATCTATCTATCTATCTACCTACCTACCTACCTACCTACCTACCTACCTATCCATCCCATCCCATCCCATCCCATCCCATCCCATCCCATCCCATCCCATCCCATCCCATCCATCCATCCATCCATCCATCCATTCATCCATCTATCCATCCCATTCATCCCATCCCATCCCATCCATCCCATCCATCCCATCCATCCCATCCCATCCCATCCCATCCATACATCCATCCCATCCATCCATCCATCCATCCATCCATCCATCCATCCATCCATCCATCCATCCATCCAATCCATCCATCCATCCCATCCATCCATCCATCCATCCATCCATCCCATCCATCCATCCATCCATCCATCCATCCATCCCATCCATCCCATCCATCCATCCATCCATCCATCCATCCATCCCATCCATCCATCCATCCATCCATCCATCCATCCATCCATCCATCCCATCCATCCATCCATCCATCCCATCCATCCCATCCATCCATCCATCCATCCATCCCATCCATCCCATCCATCCCATCCATCCCATCCATCCCATCCATCCATCCATCCATCCCATCCATCCATCCCTCCATCCATCCCTCCATCCATCCCTCCATCCCTCCATCCATCCCTCCATCCATCCATCCATCCCTCCATCCATACCATCCATCCATCCCATCCATCCATCCATCCATCCATCCATCCATCTCATCCATCCACATACCTACTTGTCTGTCTGTCTGTCTATCCATATTCCAACTTGTCTGTCTGTCTGTCTGTCTATATCTGTCTGTCTGTCTGTCTGTCTGTCTGTCTGTCTGTCTGTCTGTCTGTCTGTCTGTCTGTCTGTCTGTCTGTCTATCTATCTATCTATCTATCTATCTATCTATCTCATCCATGCACATACCTACTTGTCTGTCTGTCTGTCTGTCTATCCATATTCCAACTTGTCTGTCTTTCTGTCTGTCTGTCTATCTATCTATCTATCTATCTCATCCATGCACATACCTACTTGTCTGTCTGTCTGTCTGTCTATCTATCTACCTATCCATCCTTCTACCTACTCGTCTGTCTGTCTGTCTGTCCATCTATCTATCTATCTCATCCATGCACATACCTACTTGTCTGTCTGTCTGTCTATCTATCTACCTATCCATCCTTCTACCTACTCATCTGTATGTCTGTCTGTCTGTCTGTCTATCTGTCTGTATGTCTGTCTATCTATATGTCTGTCTGTCTGTCCATGCATCTGACAGTCTTCTTCTTTGTCCTGACACCTAAATATTTAGTTAAATGATATAAATGTTTATAATCGTTTATAAATGATAAAAGTAACAATAAATTAACATTATTTTTGTATCTCAACTTGTAGAACATTGTGTTAGCAGTGCAAAACATCATGGGTTTGATCCCCAGGAATCACATACTGATAAAATCTATAATTTGAATGCATTAGTCACTTTGGACAAAAGCATGAATGTAATTGTAACGTAAAACGTGTGACAATAATTCTAGTATATAAGCATGTAAAATGTGAAATCAGGTAGAACTGTCAACTCATTTCGCTTCACATTTTTCAAAACGTTTGAGTTTCAAGCTTCATTAATCAAAGCAGCACGTGAGCTCAGAAATTAATGAATCTTTTCTAATCACACCGAATAGGAACAATCCTTTTATATAAGCAAAAGTCTATAGAGTTTAGCTGCAGAATGGACTTCATTCAACACAGACGGCGTTTGATTAATTGAGACATTGCGAGTCGTTTAATTATCCGTTTGTTTGTTTATTTCATCTGTCATCGAAAACACAGATTCCTCTCAATCATTTCTATATCGGGTCATTCCACCAAGACCCCAGACTCAATACGAGCCCGATGCATTTGCATGTTATTAGTGTACGGATGAAGAGGGAGCCATTTTGGCAAAATCATTACTGATTTGGACCAAGTGAGTGTTTATTTTCCTGTTGAAGGAATAAAAATGATGAGCCATGAGTTGAGGGAGAGGAAAACGCAGCGAGAGAAAGAAAGAGAGACCCATAAATCACAGCAGGAACTGTCCTACCATGATAGAGTCAAATTATTACAGCTAAACACACAAGTATTTGGAATGATTAAAGTGTCTTGACTCTTCCAAGTCGAGATGGATGTTTGATTAATCGCTGGCTTCTGCCGAGCCAGACAGGATTGTGAAACACAGCTCCGACTTTTGGATCTAGCGGTCCGTCTTCTGAAAGAAGAACCACGGCGGTGTATAAACATCATCACAGTAGACTCACTGCTCACTGCCATCGAACGACTGTGTCACAAGTTTGTCTTTTCCAGTCCTGTACCCTCGTGTTTGAAGGGAGCGGTGCTTACTAGTCATTATTTCGACCAAACTGTTGAGACGTAAACGAAATTCTGTTTGCTAAATTCGTGTGTGCGTGTTGTACTCATCTCCTGACTGTAGCTATGAGACTCTCGGTGGGAGATCTTCCATTTCCTCTTTAAATTTGGTTATTTCAGCACATTTATCAATAGGACGGTTTTAATTTCTCCAGCCGCTATTCCTTATTGTAATGGCTTATGAGTCTTGTAAATTGCCTGTGGAGAATCCAGGCTGAGATGATATCACAGTTGTCCTCTGATGGCGTTTTGAGCAGTATTAACACAAGGGCCATGTCATTTTTTATGCACATTATGCCATCAAATTTCATTGTCGGTGTTCATCCCTATTACACCACCAATCGTTCTTTTCAGACTTCAAATTTTGTTTGTTATAATACATCCCTATTTATGTGATTCCTTGGGGTGAAAAAGACCCAAAAACTAGACTCTTTAATGGCGAAAGTGTTTCTCGTAGCCAGCAGTGAGATTAAATGAAAAACAATTGGATTTTGCTTCAGTCTCCTGTCTGACTAATGTTTCTCGTGAATTAAAGACTCTGAGATGTTACAAACAGTGCTCAGATTTGCCAAGATAATAAAGTCTAAAGATTTCAATAAGATCAAAGATTGCTCATAAAATGAATGAATTTTAAGAGAAATAAATAACAAAAATAAAAATCGAATCGTAACAAATCGATACGGTTAAGCAGTGTATTAGCCGCATGCTGGCTTAAAAGCAAAGCAATAAACTTCAGACTTGACTTTGTTAATATGACGTAAACACCAATAGATTCAGTTTTTTGTTGAGTTGAACAGCTAGTTGGTGTGACGGAGTGGAGGCGGAGATTAATTTGCATATTTATGGTCCACACATAATCAATTATGAACCCAAGGGTTACATTCAATCTATTTTAATGCATGAATATTTTTTTCATAGTAAAGAAACATTTATTTATGTAATTCTGATGATTAAATATGTGTACATTTTTAAATTTAATGTTAAAGTCCCCCTGTAGTTGATCAGTTCAATTTTAAGCAATGTGTTGATGTGATTGGTTACATGTTTGTGACGTAAACCGAGGCGATTTCAAACCGTGGTTCTTTGGAAAACTCCAATTTTATGAAGAAAACAATGGTGTTGAATGATGAATATGCGCATGGTCTGTCTTAAAGAGCAACTATTGTCCGATTCACGATTTTACATTTCCTTTGGTGTGTAAGTGTGTATTAGTACATGTTAAAGATATGCAAAAGGTACAAACCCCAAAGTAAACGATGACGCGAGTTATCGTTTCCAACGTAAATCTCTTCTTTTTGGACTACAACAAACAAACGGATTCTAGGCGACAGTTTACTTCCCGGGCCTGTTGACATGGACAAGACCGACATTATCATAATTCCTCCCGCTTTGACTCACGGCCTGTTAATTAAATCCTGTTAGCATTGTATTGTGAGTGCATCTTTTAAACATGGTAAGGAGCGTCACATTTCCGTCTCACGTCAGAGGTATTCAGGCCAATCACAACGTACGGATTAGCTGGCCACTTAGGAACACAGAGCTTTTCAGATCGATGAGTATTGTACAAATCAATGTGTTTGAGGAAAGCAGTATAACTGGAGCTACAAAAATGTATGGTATGTGAAAAACAATGTGTTTTTTAACCATAAACCACGCAAACACATTGTATTGTACCAAATACGCAAAATAACATTGTTTTTAGCAATGAAATAGGTGCACTTTAAAGCATATTAAAAACAATCCACACAAAAAAGAATACTTGATTTTCACCACAGGGGGACTTAAAGAATCTATTGCCTATTGCCTTGTTAGAAGGGTGTTGAGATTGTAATCCGGGCTATTAGCAACGCATTTGGGGTATAAATACCCATGCTATTACTGCACTGTAAGGCACTTTGGATAAAACGTGCCACCTATTGGGCAAGTTAACTCCTTCAATCATATGGCTTTGCCACTTCAGTGTGATTGTATCTCACTTGGGTTAAAGGGGAACTCATACATTTTGATTTAAATGCAGACTGGATTGCTCACCTTGTGATGAAATTATATTGCTGTCACAACAGATGAGAATTCTTGAAGAAAAGAAAGTCCGGGGGAAACCAGCTATGTCAAATTACTTCACAGAAAGCTTTCTTATGCTGTCTGCAGCCATTACACCATCAAAGAAAAGGTGCACTGCATGACAATAAAGATGACATGTAAAAACATAGTAACATGTTGAACAGTAGTCGTTTGTTTTGTGCCAGCAAGTAAAAAACTTGAGATGTAAGACTGTAAAATAAACAGTGAAACAAATATGAAGAAAATAATTTGGATTTATGGTAACATATTTCACCATTACAGATAGACAAATGATTTTAAACTATTCAACCGGTATGTTTACACAAAAACAATGTAGTGAAAAATAGAAACGTTCACATACATTTACACAGATCTGCAAAGACAACTAAATAAGATGTATTACAGGTGATAGGCCAGTAGATGGCGATGTTACTTTGTAAAGAAACAGCACAAATTTGGGCAAAGAGCACTAATGACTTGTTTAAGACTTGAAACTTAAAGTGGATGACTTGCGACTTGACTTGGACTTGCCTATCTTGACAAAAGGGATTAAACTTGGGACTAAGTCCGTTTTACCCGAAAGTTGATACGAGACTTTAATGCAAAGATTCAAGACTTATGCTGCGTTGCCGCGGCAAACGCGCAAGTTGAAAATTTTGAACTTTGGTGGAAAAATGCGCCGCGTTAACCAATCAGGACCTTGCTCTAGTAGTGACGTGACTACAGAAAGCGAGCTGAGTCGCAGAGGCCCCTTCCATGACAGGAATTTCCACGTGAATGCCTCGATGACTAGAATTTCATGTGCAACTTTCACGTGCAAATGAAGCGAGTAAACTCAAACTGTTCAAGCGGCAAACTAGGCACGGGATGCGATTTTGACGCCTCAAACGCAGCTCGTGTGAACCCACTTGTGACTTGCAAAATAAAGACTTTGCTACAAGTGATCCTGGACTACAAAACGGCAAACTGAGAATTGTTAAACTTAATATTCTGAGCAGCACACACACATTTTTGTTTTGTTATACTTGTGCATGCATATAGACTGAATTAAAGCATGTGCATGTTCGTTATCACAGCATTTACGTACTGTAGTTTAAACAGAGACGACAAGATGTTGTTATTAAAAACATGCACTTTGAAACCCATATTCAAATGTTTACACCGTCATCGTGTAAATTAACAGCCATACAGTTAAAATTGTTTTTGTGAAAATTTGTCCTAGTATATGCAAAACCTTGAGAAGTGAAATCAAATATTGGAGTTCAACCCAGAGATTTTTCTTTCTTGGCATTTTGAATTGGACTTTATTCCTTTTTTGTGTGTTCCTAAAACACAAAAACAACAATCTGACATTTGACCTTAAACCCGCTGGATGTAAACTGCCCTCGGCTGAGAAGCCCATAGGTGAAAGTGCAAACGCTACCCTCCACAGTTAGACCGATATCCTGCAAACAAAGATTTTCCCGATTTCCATGGATCAATAAAATACATTCATTTATCTGTCTGTCTCCGAAATGAAAACTCAGAAACACGGAGAAACCCAGAAGCCAATGATTTGTGTCATTCGAGACCAAACGTACTGCCTGCCCGTAAGCTTCTATGCAAATGCCGTGTAAATAAAATGACCCCAACAGGAGAAATATTCTGTATTACATTCAGAGCCAAACACATAACACAAGTAATATTTCTTTCCCACAGCAATAAAATAACGATTGCAGTCGTGTATACAACACGGCAGAAAACTAATGAAAAGAATTCAGGGTGTTGTGAAGGTTTGAAGCTTTGGAAAGCAGCGATGAGAGCTTTTGTAGTGCCGGTTCATCTTTGATTGCTGAGTTTAGTGAGGTCTTGACGGGTCACTGGACTCAACTATTGTCCACGTCATCAGGATCCACTCACAGGCCTCTCCGTCTCTCCAAAAGCTTTACTCCTACGTGCTCTGGATACATTACATTTTCCGACTGTGACATGTCAGATTCACATGTTTCACTATACTTTCCTTCTTATGCCAAGTTTGATACAGATTTTCTTTTAACCCTTTAAAGTTATAATCTTTTTGAATGCCAAATTTTTTGTTTTGGCTTTTTTATTTAGCTTTTTAGAAATGGACCCAAGGTGTAACTGTGGCAGTACCCATTAAAAAGGTCCTAATATGTACCATTTAGGTACGGATATGTATACATTTGGTTACCAACATGTACCTTTGAGGTACTAATATGAACTCGAATGTGTACTTTTTGAAAGTCTACCAAGGGACCATTTTACAGCTCCATACTATGAATGTATTTGAATTGTGTCATTAGTTTCTATTTAAGCAGAAACATCTTAGACTAAAGCCCGATTTATAGTCGTGCGTAAGCTCTACGCTGTAGGTTATCTGTAGCCTGTGCGTAGCTCTGCATAGCCTGACATGCACCTCGCAAAATTTTTAACAGCGCGTCAGTTCTACACAGACAGCAAGTGCTGTGATTGGTCCACCAGAACCCCTCCCGTCAGGTAAAAAACTGCATTTCCGTTTGCGACGGTGAAAACAAAGATGGGCCAAGTTGAGGAATGATTTAACTCAAACTGGAACAAAAGTCATTGTTTATTTACTTCCATCATTGCTGGTCTTCTCAAAACACAACACAACAAGTTGCTGTTTCTTCTTCGTTTATGGGTTAAAGCAACATCAAAGAGTTTTTTTACCTTAAAATAACATTTCCAAAAAAAGTTTCAGTCGTTTATCCACTCGAAACAGGGTGAACGTCACTTTCACATTAGCTTTGCAGCCCTCTATCGGCCAAAACCGCACTAAAAAAGTTTCCAACCGCCGGGTCGCGGTCCTGTAGTTCGAGTGAAAACTACGAAAACTTGCTTTACGGCAGACCTACAATCCAATCGGAGCCAGCTTTGCTGCAGTAGGCTAAATTAGTTATGACAGTGGTAATAGACAATTCCGCTTCCAACCTGTAGGGGGAGCAAAGAACAAAACTCTTTAGTGTTGCTTTAATTTGCCAAGCTTCTTCTTCTTTGCCTGTCGCGCTGCTACTGTGGTTACACGCATGGATACTGTCTACCACGCGTGTGTTTGCACGTCGACGCGGAACGACGCCGCAAAAGTATAAATGAAAACCGATGCGGAACCTACGCCGTCGCGGCTACGCCTTAAGGGCTCGTTGTGCGTAGGTCCTACGGCGTAGCTGCGACGGCGTAGGTTTCGCGTCGGTTTTCATTTATACTTTTGCGTCACCGTCTGCGTCGACGTGCAAACACATGCGCAGACTGCTGGTAGGCAGTATCCACGCGTGTAACCACAGTAGTAGCACGACCGTCAAATAAGAAGAAGCTTGGCAAGTTAACCCACAAACGAAGAAGAAACAGCAACTTGTTGTGTATGATTTTCGAAGACCAGCAAAGGTAGAAGTAAATAAATAGCGACTTTTGTTGCAGTTTGCGTTAAATCATTCCTCAACTTTGCTCATCTTTGTTTTCACCATCGCAAACGGAAATACCTATGACGCAGTTTTTTACCCGATGGGAGGGGTTCTGGTGAACCAATCACAGCACTTGCGGTCCCCGTAGAACTGATGCGCTATTAAAAATTTTGCGAGGTGCAAGTCAGGCTACGCAAGGGTACGCACAAGCTACGGATAACCTACAGCGTAGCTATGGCGTAGAACTACGCCGACTATAAATCGGGCTGTAGGACCTACGCACAACTATAACGAGCCCTTAAGTTGATACTTAAATGAGCTATAAAAGAGCAACCTTTGAGCAATAAAACTCAAGTATATTATTTTTTTAAGAAAATTGAGTAGGTAGTCATAATAGTGATTACACTTGAAATGCAATATGTTGTCATATGTGTTTTCCAAAAACCTCTAAATGTGATGTAAGTAATCCAATCCCAAACCATGTTGGACTCCGTTAACAATTACACCATCTACTTACAATCCGATCAAACCGGAAGCAAATTGTGCTTTGTGCTCACCCTGCAAATACTGTACAGGTGAAGAGCGAGTTAAGTGAGAACACTACACGGCAACTTGTATATCTCACAGGACTCATCGACTGTGAAATTCACACACGCTGGTCCACACACCGGGCTTTTCACCACAGGCAAATGGGTTATAACGACAATAAAAGGCAACATGGAGAGTAAGGTAATGATAGAGAACAATAACACCAGGAAGCAGTGGGCCACATTTAGTGGATGGTGTCGGTCTCAGCATCTCCGCCATGAAGGTGATGGACCGCAAGAGACAGAAGACAGCTTGCTGTTCTCCGTTTTGTCTCATTTTCATAATCATAAGGCGTCCTGAAGCTACAGCTGTGCCAATATTATGTGGGCCACACTGGGAGACAACATGATTATATTAGTGTGAGAGTGTCCAGGCCTGGGTTTTGCATGCCACCGAATGAGCTTCAAAAATTGAGGCTGGAGATTTGTGAATATTGGATCAAATTTAGGAAAATGGACCCAGTTTTGTTTTCCTCTTCCATCTCATCATTCCCCTGTCACAGCTTTACAGGTAATCAAAATGGAAAGCACAAACACGCATTGCAATAAAGCACCACTTTAAAAACGTGTTGCTTATTTTATACTTCTTATAACATCTAAATGTTATCAGATAACAATGCCACATTGTAGAAATGCTCTACTTGTTGTTGTCTGTCTACCACACATAACCGCCACATGAATATTTGATCGTACATGACCTTGTGATCTAAATGTTTAATATATTTCAAAATATGCTGAATTTTAATATTAAAAAAAAAGGTTGTGTACACTAACTAGAATAACAGAGTTCAGGAGTATGCTGTGAGTGGCTTACCATAGCCCACGTTTCTGTTCCTTCAATTCATTTACAAACACGCAATCCTTTTTTATTGCTTTATAAAGCATCGTCTTCCCTTGAACCGAATGGCTTGAAGATACTAATGTGAGGTAATTTCAACAATATTGCCCAACCACACAAACCATTGAGCTGAAATATATGTACATATTTTTAATACGGGTTATGTATGTATTCATCACAAATGCCGAATATAGATATCAACATGCATATTGCCTAATAGCCCATGTTAGTTGTCCTGCATGTCTCCCCCACAGTATGAGATCTGGCATGATTAAACTGTGTAGGCAACAAAGCTGCTAGGTTTTTGTGACTGGACCGC
Organism: Misgurnus anguillicaudatus; assembly: GCF_027580225.2. Lineage (NCBI taxonomy): Eukaryota > Metazoa > Chordata > Actinopteri > Cypriniformes > Cobitidae > Misgurnus > Misgurnus anguillicaudatus. The sequence continues at coordinate 26,742,362 of NC_073361.2, read as the reverse complement.
CTCGACAGTCAATAATTAGAAATATTGTGCATATTTATTTATTATGATTATATATTTTATTGCATATCATTGTATGAAAAAAAGTATACAAATGTAAGAAAGGTCAGAAAAAAACAAACATATTAGAGGTCACCTGCATGGTGTTCAATTCTACTGGTTAATAGTGCACTCAGCACCGCTATTCATTTCTAGAGTGCTCTGTAAGAAACAAAGTATGATCGAACGTTTCGAACAAACAGCCGTGGTGACGTGTTTGACCCCTCTGAATGACGGCATTGAGATTTTCAATACAGTGCTAAATTGGAACTCTAGCGGGTTTTTCCCCCATCAGGAGGACATTGATTCTGCACAGCTAGACTGAGATGGCGGGCCTGTATTCAGTAAACAGGTAAGAACCAAAGACACGTATGTAGAAAAATGGAAATCGATGAAAGGTTTTAATATTGCAGGAGCAGTGCTGCTTTGGTAATTAAAGAAAATGGCAGGCATCATGCTGTCATTAATATAGAATGGCCTGTGTTAGTAGTCATGTTGAGATTGGTTGAAAGCTCTATTAAATCTATTAATCCATAAACTTGTCGTTCATAATTTTTTTTATAGATTAGTCTTTTAATTGAAGCCCATATAGATCATGCTTATTCAAAACGGTTAAAAAAAAGGGGGAATTTACACACGATTGATTGGACTGCGATCTGAGTTTGCTTTAGAGTTTGTAAATCATATTTATGTAAATCTGATTTAGTATTCCTGAGCTACATGCAAATATAATTCAGTGTAATAATGAGCATTTCTGCAGAACGCTTTCTGAACATCTTATTAAGTGTAAATTCTCCCCAGTATGACCACTACGATCAGGACTAAATATGAAGTGTGTCATTTCTCTTTATTCCAATTGGAAAAATTGTAATTTGAGTATTTTTATTGTAATTTTTCTCCCCGATGGAAGGAGACACAAAACAGTGTTCCCAACCTTTATAGTGCACAAACATACAAACACACTGTGTCATACTAAGACAACATATAGGACATTTGAGCAAGACACATCAGACAATGACTAATAAATACAACACTATTTACAGGCATCATTGACAAATAACCTGAGAAAAAAACAATCTTAAAAAATGCTAGGTTATTTTTTTGTACTCAAATGCTGGGTTGAGCCTTTTGGGTCATATAATTGGGTTATTTTCTCAGTCTTGGGTAGTTTTTTGAGTAGTTTAGTCTAACCCAATCAATTGGAGGTAATCCCATCCCAAAGCCACGTCATTGGCTAAGCCAATTATGTCTGGTCCAAATAAATTATCAACTAAACCTGTAAATCAGAATTATGCTTACATTTACGGATTTGACAGACACTTTTACAAGCAAATTACGATGCATTATAAGGAAACATTTTAGAAATGTGTGTGTTTCTTGGAATCGAACCCATGACCTTTGCACTGCTAATGCAATGCTCTACCAAACAAATCCATAGGAAGACAAAGTCAAATGCATAAGGATATTTATTAATCATAAGTACATTAAAGTGCTAAAAAACGTTATTTTGTGTATTTGGTAAAATACAATGCGTTCGTGTGGTTTATGGTTAAAAAACATTATTTACCACATACTGTACATTTTTATAGCTCCTGATTTCACTCTCTTCCTGAAATGCACGAATTTGAAAAGCTCTGTGTCCTTGATTGGCCAGCTAATCTGTATTTTGTGATTGGTCTGAATTAGGGATGCATAACGATTAATCGTGATTAATCTATAGCAGAATAAAAGTTTTTGTTTAGATCATATATGTGTGTGAAATGTGTTTAATAACTTTGTATAGATAAATGCACACACATGCATGCATATATTTAAGAAATTTTTACACGTGTACACATATGTATATTTGTATATAATTTGTATTATATATAAATATAAATACTTAATATATACATATTTTTTTCTTCAAATTATACATGCATGTGTGTATATTTATATATACATAATTATTGTACACACTATTACTTGTTACTTATTTAATTTAACATGAATTTATTCAAGAATCATTTAAATGACATTTAAACTCTTATAAAAAGAAAAATAGCGCTATTTGTGGTACACAAACGGTTAACGATGAGTCCCGCCTCCAAAACTCACATCGCTAATATGATTGGCTTTACCTTTCCTAAGTCCCGCCTCTTTAACCTACTTCGCTTTATGATTGGTCTTGTCTTTACTCGTGTATGCTGCATTCGCGCTTGTAAGAAGCGCCAAATCTCAGCCTGAACGAGACGCGATGTGCATGATTGCAGGCAGGCCGGTAAGTGTGTGAGGAAGAAAGCATTCTTATATTAACAGTTTTATGCACAAAATAAAGTGCCATACTTAAGGGAAAAACTTAAGGTGCTTTATGCAACCGGGCCCTGCCCCTCAAAATGTCTGTGCACGTCCCTGCTCCTGACTATATAAGAATGACACCACTGTGTTGGAAAATCTCTGTAATGCGTCTGTAGTATAAAAAACGAAGTACTTATATTAATAGTATATATTTATACATCAATATTTAAAAAATCAATTCATGTTTTCAAACTGGGGTTTGGTGACCTTATTGTGATGAACCTTTTACCGGCTTATGTCATAGACAGTATACCATAAAAGTGATGTAATCTACAGTATCTATTGAGCTAACTCCACCAACAGAAATTGTATCATAGCCAAAAGTCTGCCTTAAAAGTATTCCTACTGTTAAAAGTGCAATTTAGACAATTTACAGCTCAGAAAACTTTTATATGAAATTTGTGCTTTACACAAAGTATAAACTTTATATAACGTTATCTGCCTTAAATCCTTTAGAAGGCCTTTAATAGTAAAAGTGCTGTAAACAAGAAAACAAACAGATTGTCTGTGAAATTATTTTATATGATAATCTGCCTGCCTCTGTTATTGTTAACTGAAAGAGGACATTAAACGTGTAAGTGATAGATCAAAACAGCTAAACCAGTATAACTAAAACACAACAACGATATAGACATGCATATCAATGTGTCTGGCATTTAAATATTTACTCATGTCATTGATTCTTGCTAAATGTAATGTTACTCGCTTTATATCAGCTAAGACTATATGTCAGAGACTGTCTTCAGCACCAAGAAGCGTATGATAACCGGTTGAGATCTGGCGATCAGCTGACAGTTTTCTTATTTCCTCTTTGCTCAGAGGAATCCCAGAATCTAATTCCAACATGGCAGTCTCAGAAGCAAAACTAGACCCGAGTGTTTGGGGAAATGTCATTTTTAATTAAATCCCAGGTTCTTTAAGATAAGCTGTTAGACTTTAATTTCACCTGGGGCATCAAGCATGGAGCCAAAATACCATTATGTAAGTCTGTCACAGTCAATGATATCTAACCGCCTGCTACAGCGGGTTTGTCTGACTTGTTAAATGTTAATAGCATTATGCATAATAATTTTAATTAAGCTAGGTAATTATATTTACATTTATCCTTAATTTTGTTTAATGAGAGCAACAACTATATCAACTACATTTTTATGCACTGTTGACATTACCGGACCTTTTTACACATTAAGTTCGTCTCTCTTGTATAGTATAGCATTAACTTATGACTTACTGACTTTCACCATGCAGGGTTGTACGGATTGCAGGTCTTTCAGTATTAGATGATCTTTAGTTATTATGTGTAGATGAATGAGTGAGTTAATGAATGAACGAACAAACTTTTATTGCAATGGATTTTTTGGTTACAGTCAGACAATTCCAGAGCACAAATGACAGACACATTAAAGGAAAACACCACCGTTTTTCATTATTTTACTATGTTATTACCTAAACTTAGATGAATTAATACATACCTATCTTTTTTCAATGCGTGCACTTAATCTTTGTACAGTGTGTTGTGAAGGTGTTATGCTGCGTTTACACCAGCCGCGGTAGAGGCGTCAAGCTCGAGAGATTTCAATGTGAAGACGCATTGACGCGCGTCTGGAGGTCTTGTGGCGCGAATGAGGCATTTAGCGAGCCGCAGTATGGCGCGAATGCCGTGAATTGAGCATCTGGCGCGGTACGTGTGAATGGTGCTTTTTGTGCATTTTGCATTTGACGCGAATTTGAAGTTGAAAGATTTGAACTTTGGCGGATTTTCGCGCCGCATTAACCAATCAGGAGCCTGCTTGATGCTGTGGCGGCAGCCCTGCACGGAGTCACTCATTCAACATGAAGGAACGCTTGATATTGTCCGTGAGCAGTCACCCCGGGCTACACGACACAAGTTCTTATTTCTATGAAGACAGGAATAAAAAGGACCTTGCTTGGAAGAGTGTCAGTGAGGACATTGGGCAACCTGGTAAGTTTTAAATACACATTTCACTTTTGAGTCACGTGACGTTCATCGACCGCGGCATTCCAGACATTTTTTAAACTATTTTCCCGCTATAGTAAGGTGATCAAATACAAACCGGTAACTCTCTCGATAAATGCACAATCAACATTCACCGTTCCGCGCGAATTGAGCGTTGCCGCGGGAAACGCGTAAGTTCAAAAATCTGAACTTCGGCGTATTTCCGCGCCACGTTAACCAATCAGGACCTTGCTGTAGTAGTGACGTGATTACAGGAAGCAAGCGGAGTGTGCGGAGTCGCAGAAGCCCCTCCAATGACGCAAATTTCTCGAATGACTAGAATTTTACGCGCGGCTTTCACGCGAGAATAAAGCGAGTGAACTCAAATTCAAGCATCCAACTACGCGCAAATTACGTGTTTTTGCAGCCTCTACCGCGGCTGGTGTAAACGCAGAATTAGAATTTAGCTTAGCCCGTTCATACCTTAGGATCCAAACACGGATGAATCTAAAAGCCACCAAACACTTACATGTTTTCCCCATTTAAAGACGTGATACGTTAGTAGTTCCACAAGTAAGTATGGTGGCACAAAATTAAACGTGGCGATTTTTTAAGCAGATGAAAAATGAGAACTATATTGTATGAAGAGCACTTAGTTTGCAGCACTTCGACCTTGAGGTGCAGTAATATTGAGAGAAGTTTGAGCGAGGGGCGGAGATCACAAGAGTGATGATGTTACTGGGTCAGAGGTCAAAGTGCTGCAATTTTTCATTTTTTTATCCGCTTAAAAAATTGCCACATTTTATTTTTTGCCTCCATACTTGTTTAACTACTCATGTAACAGTCTTTAAAAAGGGAAAACATGGAAGTGTTTGGTGGCTACTAAATTCATCCCTGTTTGGATCCTAAGGAATGAATGGGGCTAGGCTAAATGCTAACACATTCACAAGGTGCTGTACAAAGATTAAGTGCACGCATTGAAAAAAGATAGGTATGTATTAATTCGTCTAAGTTGAGGTAAGAACATAGTAAAATATTAAAACGGTGGTGTTTTCCTTTAAAGGAACAGTATGTAGGATTGTGGCCAAAACTGGTACTGCAATCACACAACTGGTGGCCAACACAACATCACAACATAAATATCAGTTGAGGGCTGCTTCACTTTTTAAATGACAATATCCTGGCCAGACCACTGTTGTCAGTGATATAAGTATTTGAAATGAAAATAATTTCTTAATGTCTAGTGACAAATCAGGGCCATTTTTTGATTAATTGATATAAATTTCTTACATACTGTTCCTTTAAAACAGATATCACAAATAAAAAAAGAATCATAAAAATACACAATTGTCAATAAACACTTACACAAGGCTAGGTATACAAAATCACAGATAGCAAATATGAAATGTATTGCACATAACATGTAGGCCTATATTTTATATACACATTGATTTTATTGCACAAGTAAAGTACAAGTGCCTTGCTGTAACTTCACTTAACTGTAGGCTAAGTGTATTACGGGTTTGTATTACAGTAGATGCCAGTCATCGAGTTTGCAGTAGTGTGCATGTGCGTGCTCTCTCACAAAGTTCCCGCCTCCATTTTGTCTCTGATGTGTGTGTGTTTGTGTGACTGAGCAACAGAGAAGGAATAACACATACACACTGTACAGCGGGTTTATTATTTTTTTAATCAAATATCGCCAGCAATGGACGGGTGAGCATTGCAACACTCTTCATTCATTCACTTCTATAAAATAACCATTCAATTGTGAGGTGTACGAGTTTATTCTCACTTGTTTAAATGCTACCGCTGCTAACACGCTAGCGCTTGAACACTTCAGCAAATATGCACGTTTATAAACCATACTTTGATAGTATAGTTGTGGTGTTTTCATATAATGTATTGAGTTGGAGCAAAATGGATTAATCACAATGAAATAACTTAAAATGCGACTGAACAAGCAAACGAGAGTTAGCAGAGGTGCTACGCTAACAGTTAACTGTTAGCTGTATTTGTTTGCGCACGTTTCCAGCACAACGTAAACAACGCGAGCCACAAGTTTAGCCTTGCAGTTTAAATCGACATACTAATGTCCTGAAATGTTATTAAAATAGAAACTTTTCTCTGTTGGTGAGTTTTTTTTAGTTTATATGTGCGTTTCCTTTGTTAGCAGTTCTCTAGCTTTGATATCTGCAAATAAAGCGAGAGTTTCTCATAGTAATATATTTTTTGTAAATGATTTGTTATTATTAAACCCCATTCCGCGTTATCACAAAAAAATACATATAAAAACAAATTAAATAGTACAGGATATATCATCTGACTACTTGATTCAGTCTGATCTGGACTGTGTTTCAAACTCTAGTAAGCAATCTGTCTAGGCAGCATAGACTTTAAACATGGTATGCTGCCTACCTAGACAGCATTTCTTGGGCATTTGACTATGCCCTTTAAACCTTATAACCTCACCCTACAGACTGGCCAAATATAATTCTCCAAATGAGCCGTCTATGTAGACTGCAGTTTTGTGGACATCATATTCTCAAAACATTTCACCTAGGCAACATTTTTGATCATCGTTTTAAAACGTACTGAGCTACCTACGTAAACAATATTCCAGAGAGGCATTCAAGTTTATCTTGGATGTTTAGTGAGCTAAAGCAGTGGTTTTCAAACTGGGGGCCGCAAGATGGTGCCAGGGGGGCCCCAGTTTTATAAAATACATTAATTCATCATGAATTCTGTAATTAAACCTAAAAAAATAAGGCTACTAACCAAAAGCACTACTTTTTTGTATACTTTAATGTTTTTTTTAATAAAATTTTGAGTTTTAGAACAGTTTTTTGTCATAAATTTTCTTTGGAGGGCCGCGAAGGAATGCACCGTACACAAGGGGGGCCGCACGCTGAAAAAGTTTGGGAACCACTTAGCTAAAGGGTAAAATATGGTCTATTTTTTTTAACGCTGGGTTTGTTTACAGTGCGCATGACGCAGTTTTCGTCATCGGATAAGGGCGAGCTTACTGTATGTGCACCGCCGGATTTTTGAAACCCCACATACATTGTATGTATAATAGCGCATGCGTCTGCAGGAGAATGTAGTATAATGTAGCCTTGGAGATGCATTGCATTTTGTCGCAATGCGCATGCGTTGAACGTCTGTTTAGATGTACGAGACAAATAAACAACTTGGCTGTGTGGTTGACCATGCGTGTACGTTCTGTGTAAAATAGACTATTCTTAGCTCCTTCCCGGGCTTAAGCTTCCTACCTATACATCGTTTTTGGGCATTATATAGATGGTTTCATCGGACGCACGTGATACACCTCTGGATCCGAACTTTACTTCCGGTTCCTTTTTTCAATGGTCTGACTAGTTACTAAATTGATCTCTTGAACAAATGCCTCGTCGAAAATAACAAATGTTTTGGTTTCCTAGGTAATCTATGTGTTGTTTTTTGCTTGTTATATAAATCAACTACATTTAAAGTACTTTGTTGTTATTTATAATTAGCGGAGTTTACCGGAAGTTATGTGCGGACCGCGACAGCCGCTTGTTTATGTTGTTACTGCTGATTTCTGCAGGATTTGTTGCTCTGCTTTTTTATTTTTATTATTGGATGTAAATTTCTGTCTGACCGAATCTGAAAATCTGTTTGACTGTTTATATCCCTTTTTGTTTCAACAGCATTGGTGATATTGCAGTTGGCGTAAAGGTGAGCACTGTATTTCATTTTCTTGGGTTTTTATGATTATGTAGTCCGATGGATATACGGTAGTAATCTCATGATGGATGTTGCAGTGCTTCAGCCGTCTTACAAAAGCAACACGGTATGGTACAGCATACGTCACTATAAATGCATGCATAAGCAGAGTTTGTTAAGTGATGACATTTGGTCAATATTGCCCAGCATTAGTTATCGCTAATTCATTTTTATTAGGGCTGCACAATAAATCGCCTGCAATTGTCCTGTAAATCGCCATCACCTGCTTTCAGATGGAGCGGCCATAACTACGACTTTGTGTAGTAATTGCCACTTCATCTGAAAGCAGGTGATGCGATTTACTACTAATCAAGGAATCGGCTTTACTGATGAGATGCGCATGACAATTGCATGTGATCTATCGTGCAGCCCTATTTTTTTTATTTACAAATGTATTTAATAGCTAAATTTAAACGTTTGGCTGGTGTACTAGTGTGGCCACTGAGGCGAACCCCTTTCTAGATTTGAGGTTTTGTTGAAATTTTAAAAGACTTTTTAAAATCTTGTTAGCATTTGTTAGGATGGGTTGAAAAACACTTGCATATTAGCAACAATTGGAATTGTTATTGTGTTCGTGCCACAGTGTATAAATGTATATCATAAAACTGTTTCCGAAATTTTGGCGTTAGAGTACTAAAATCCTTATTGTTAAGCTCTGGTTTGTTTTTTAATGTTGACCAAACATCACTGAAAGCTAAAGGAATGCTGTTGGATGGTAACTTTAATGCTGACATCAAACAGAATTTTTATATATGTTTAGTCTTTTGATTTATGCATATGTGACCATCGCCCACAAAACCAGTCGCACTAGTATATTTTGTAGCAATAGCCAACAAGACATTGTATAGGTCAAAATTACTGTATTTTATGCCAAAAGTCATTAAGATATTAAGCAAAGATTATAAATTTCCTACCATAAGTAAGTATATACAAAATGTATTTTTCATTAGTAATATGTGTTGGACTTCATTTGGACTTTAAAGGCAACTTCTCAATATTTCGTTTTTTGCACCCTCAGATTCCAGATTTTCAAATAGTTGTATCTTGGCCAGATATTGTCCTATCCTAACAAACCATACACCAATTGACAGGTGTGACTGGTTTTGTGGTCCAGGGTCTCACATTTGTTTTTCTTTGTCACTGTGTTGGCAGATGTGTTAGATGTAGGTTACGCGTTTCCTTAGCCACTTTTGTCACCTCGTTTTAAATGTACAATATGTACTTTGTAGGCTTGTTGTCAGGAACATAATTTGTCGTCATAGGGTTTAGCATTCATTGTCTTTTTTTACTTATTTAAGTATTTTGTGCCGTCAAGGCCCCAAGAAAAAGACAAAAAGCCCTGGGTAATGCGAACATAATTTGTTTCAGAATAGACAAAGAATTGCCATCCCATTTAAGTGTATTTTCGGATATTATGTTGCTGATTCTTTGTCATTGAAATAAGTGTTGTGAGGAAATGTAGAATTGTCCCCTATATGTTAGATACAGGGCTGTTATAGGTCTCTATCTCCGCTTTTCATAAAATTAGGGTGGTAGTAATTGAATGGGGGCAGTTTATGTCTGGGATAGTTAGAAAAGAACTTGTTCTTTTTCAAAGATGCCTTCTGAACACAGGCCTTTTAACTCGGTTTGTTCTTCAACAACAGAATTTTCCTCCTCGGGAAACAACGTTAACTGGCCTTTCTGGGAAACGGGGTCAAAAAAGAAGCATTTAATCTTGTTGCGATAAATTTGATGTTTTTGAGTTTTTCCCTTTCCTTTTGTAATGGGTTTTGATGCTGGGACTTGTCTGTTAAGGCCTCTGCATTCTTCAAGTTTCCATTTCCTTTATTTTTTGTTTGCCTAGATGACCAGAAGGCTAGTTCAACTTTGAGTTTATTGGCGCCGTAAAAGCGCCGTCCATAAAGAACAATTCGGCAGAATTTTTGTGGCACACACCGTCCTATTAAAAAGGTTTGCCTTGCCATTTGCCTGCCATCTCATTTGTCACTTTTAGCTGCACTTCGACTGGCGGCCCGATTGCCCCAACAGTCTGCCAGGGCCCTTCGGGGAACGTGGGCATCACTGAACGAGATGACAGCGTCTGACATCTTAGACTCAACAAGATTAAAGAAACAATCGAGAAAAATAACGGTGAAAGAAAGGGCCGTGTGGTTGTGCGTTTTATGCGCTTTGATTCTTTAAGCTGTCTGCAGAGAGCTGTATATCATTGTTTGGTTGAAGGGGTAACATCTTTATTGGAGGGCAGTATTGCATCTTTCATGGTCTCTTTGTTCGTCTCCACAGAGAGGATCAGATGAGCTTCTGTCCGGCAGCATGTATAACAGCTCCAGTTCGGGGTTGAGCGGCATCAGTGGTGAGTCCAAAACCTCCATAAACCCCCACGCAACCCAGTGCTTATGTGCAACTTATCCAACCGTCTCCACCAATAGTTTCAAGGGTTCCTTTAAGAAATTATCTTAATAGGTCTTTTTAAACAAAGTAGATGTATGCTTTCCATGCAAATGTCAAAGCTTTTACTGAATGTTTTTAACCGTTAGGGCTGTCACGGTTATGAAATTTGGCTGACGGTTAATTGTCTAATAAATTGTGACGATTAATTGCCTGTTTTAGGGTTTTGACATTTAATTGTAATTTTTTTGTTCATGAAATAATTCTTACACATCATTGTGATTATTTAAATTAAATCTTTTGTAGGGTTTACCTGGCAGTAAATATTAATACTCATCTTTAAAGGAACGGTATGTAGGATTGTGGCCAAAACTGGTACTGCAATCACAAAACTTGTGGCTAAAACTGGTACTGCAATCACACAACTGGTGGCCAATACACAACATGACAACATAAACATAAACATCAGTTGAGGGCTGCAACTCCACTTTTTAAATGACAATATCCTGGCCGGACCACTGTTGTCAGTGATATAAGTATTTGAAATGAAAAGGATTTCTTAATGTCTAGTGACATATCAGGGCCATTTTATGATTAATTTGATATAAATTTCTTACATAGTGTTCCTTTAAAAGTAATTATTTAATGAATATATCTTTCAACACAATAAAGTGTCTAAAAAAAATGACAGAAAATAAAAATGCAATCAAAATAAACTTGACTATACCAGAACAGGCCTTAAATAATAAATATGTAGCAAGTCCTACTAAGGTCGTATTAATACTGGACCACATGTCTGTAGTGGCTGCAAAAAATCAATTCCTTACCGTGGGTTCACACCAGACGCGTTTGAGAGTCAAATTCGTGTCTACCGTGCGTAGTTGGACGCTTGAACATTTTGAGTGCACTTGCTTCATTTGCGCGTAAAATTCTAGTAATTGAGACATTCACGTGGAAATTCGCCTCATGGTAGGGGCTTCTGCGACTCCGCTCGCTTACTGTAATCACGTTACTACTAAAGCAAGCTCCTGATTGGTTAATGTGGCGCGTTTTTCCGCCAAAGTTCCGATTTTTCAACTCTCGCGTTTCCCGTGGCATTCCCGGGAACTAGATGCGCCAATGAGGCGGAATCACGTGTACCGCGCTGCGCTAAATGCCTCATTCGCGCCGCGAGACCTCCAGACGCGCGTCTTTACGTTGACATAACATTGAAATCACTTGCACTTGACGCCTCTACCGCGGCTGGTGTGAACGCAGCATTACAGATTCTTAAGAATAGCATCTTTCACTTCCCTAAATTTGGAATTGCTGTTTTGGAAATGTATGTTTAACCCGTTCATACTGCCTATCAAAGTTTTGCAGCATTTCTTTAAATGCTGTTGTTTCTACTGTATTAAATGGCTTTGCAATGTATCGCATTACATTGTAAGTTAAGGAGCACCATCTGATACAGCAGTGCTATTCAAATCTTACCTTGGAGGGCCAGAGCACTACAGAGTTTAGCTCCAACCCTAATCAAACATACCCACCTTTTATTGTCTAGTGATCATGAAGACCTTGATTAGCTTAATCAGGTGTGTTTGATCAGGGTTGGAGCTAAACTATGCAGTGCTCCGGCCCTCCAGGGTAAGATTTGAATAGCCCTGTGATACTGTCTCGTTTATACAGGCGCTGTAGCTCCCCCTTGTGTTTTTTAGAGAAATGTGCAATCATTGCGGTGATCCGAAATCAATCGCGATGAGATTATTTAATCATTGTGACAGCCCTATTAACTGTATTGATATCTTAGATGTCAATATTTGGTGGGTGAAATACCAATGCAAGGTCTCTGTTAAAGTTTTCAAAAAAAATTTCAAATAATTTTCCATAGTTAGGT